>NC_092177.1:263549-361049 GCF_045791955.1 Oncorhynchus clarkii lewisi | reverse complement strand
TGACCTGAGACATTTTGACATGGACCTGACAGAACATTGGACATGGACCTGAGAGACATTTTGACATTGACCTGAGAGACATTTTGACATGGACCTGAGAGACATTTTGACATTGACCTGAGAGACATTTTGACATGGACCTGAGAGACATTTTGACATTGACCTGAGAGACATTTTGACATTGACCTGAGAGACATTTTGACATGGACCTGAGAGACATGTTGACATGGACCTGACAGAACATTGGACATGGAGCTGAGAGACATGTTGACATGGACCTGAGAGACATTTTGACATGGACCTGAGAGACATTTTGACATGGACCTGAGAGACATTTGACATGGCTAATGCTGTGTTCTTATGCTCAAACTTTACAAAACCAATGGGGGCCTGATTGTCTAGCTTTTATTTAGTTGATTGTTGGCTATCATAAATATATATACAGTTGAAGTCGGAAGTTTACATACACCTTAGCCAAATACATTTAAACTCAGTTTTCCACAATTACTGACATTTAATTCTAGTAAACATTCCCTGTTTAGGTCAGTTAGGATCATCACTTTATTTTAAGAATGTGAAATGTCAGAATAATAGTAAAGAGAATGATTTATTTCAGCTTTTATTTCATTCATCACATTCCCAGTGGGCCAGAAGTTAGAATTGCCTCTAAATTGTTTAACTTGGGTCAAACGTTTCGGGTATCCTTCCACAAGCTTCCCACAATAAGTTGGGTGAATTTTGGCCCATTCCTCCTGACAGAGCTGATGTAACTGAGTCAGGTTTGTAGGCCTCCTTGCTCACACACGCTTTTTCAGTTCTGCTCACAAATGTTCTATAGGTTTGAGGTCAGGTTTTTGTGATGGCCACTCCAATACCTTGACTTTGTTGTCCTTAAGCCATTTTCCCACAACTTTGGAAGTATGCTTGAGGTCATTGTCCATTTGGAAGACCCATTTGCGACAAAACGTTAAGACTGATGTCTTGAGATGTTGCTTCAAAATATCCACATAATTTTCCTTCCCCATCTATTTTGTGAAGTGCACACGTCGCTCCTGCAGCAAAGCACCCCCACAATATGATGCTGCCACCCCCTTTCTTCACGGTTGGGATGGTGTTCTTCGGCTTGCAAGCCTCCCCCTTTTTCCTCCAAACATAACAATGGTCATTATGGCCAAACAGTTCTGTTTTTGTTTCATCAGACCAGAGGACATTTCTCCATTAAGTGTTTCCTCCAGCATCTTCACAAGGTCCTTTGCTGTTGTTCTGGGATTGATTTGCACTCTTCGCACCAAATTATGTTCATCTCTAGGAGACAGAAGATGTCTCCTTCCTGAGCGGTATGACGGCTGCGTGGTCCCATTGTGTTTATACTAATGTTTGTACAGATGAACGTGGTACCTTCAGACGTTTGTAAATTGCTCCCAAGGATGAACCAGACTTGTGGAAGTAAAACAATTTTCTGAGGTCTTGGTTGATTTCTTTTGATTTTTCCATGATGTCAAGCAAGGAGGCACTGAGTTTGAAGGTAGGCCTTGAAATACATCCACAGGCACACCTCCAATTGACTCAAATGATGTCAATTAGCCTATCAGAAGCTTCTAAAGCCATGACATCATTCTCTGGAATTGTCCAAGCTGTTTAAAGGCACAGTCAACTTAGTGTATGTAAACTTCTGACCCACTGGAATTGTGATACAGTGAATTATAAGTTAAATAATCTGTCTGTAAACAATTGTTATAAAAATTACTTGTGTCATGCACAAGTTCGATGTCCTAACCGACTTGCCAAAACTATAGTTTGTGAACAAGAAATTTGTGGAGTGGTTGAAAAACTAGTTTTAATGACTCCAACCTAAGTATATGTAAACTTCCGACTTCACCTGTATATACAGTTCCATTATATTTTCTACTTGGTTTAAGTTGTTTAAATTGAACACTGTAAAGATGTATAGTATGAGATTTTAAAATGGAGCTATTTTCAGTTAAGAGAGCGTTTCCCAAACTCGGTCCTCGGGACCCCAAGAGGTGCACGTTTTGGATTTTGCCCGAACACTACAAAGCTTTTTCAAATGATCAAAGCTTCTCTAACGACATGTAATGGACAGAGAGACAGTACTCTACCTACATGTAATGGACAGAGAGACAGTACTCTACCTACATGTAATGGACAGAGAGACAGTACTCTACCTACATGTAATGGACAGAGAGACAGTACTCTACCTACATGTAATGGACAGAGAGACAGTACTCTACCTACATGTAATGGTCAGAGAGACAGAGAGACAGTACTCTACCTACATGTAATGGACAGAGAGACAGTACTCTACCTACATGTAATGGACAGAGAGACAGAGAGACAGTACTCTACCTACATGTAATGGACAGAGAGACAGAGAGACAGTTCTCTACCTACATGTAATGGACAGAGAGACAGTACTCTACCTACATGTAATGGACAGAGAGACAGAGAGACAGAGAGACAGTACTCTACCTACATGTAATGGACAGAGAGACAGTACTCTACCTGCATGTAATGGTCAGAGAGACAGAGAGACAGTACTCTACCTGCATGTAATGGTCAGAGAGACAGAGAGACAGAGAGACAGTACTCTACCTACATGTAATGGACAGAGAGACAGTACTCTACCTACATGTAATGGTCAGAGAGACAGAGAGACAGTACTCTACCTACATGTAATGGACAGAGAGACAGAGAGACAGAGAGACAGTACTCTACCTACATGTAATGGACAGAGAGACAGTACTCTACCTGCATGTAATGGTCAGAGAGACAGAGAGACAGTACTCTACCTGCATGTAATGGTCAGAGAGACAGAGAGACAGAGAGACAGTACTCTACCTACATGTAATGGACAGAGAGACAGTACTCTACCTACATGTAATGGACAGAGAGACAGTACTCTACCTACATGTAATGGACAGAGAGACAGTACTCTACCTACATGTAATGGACAGAGAGACAGTACTCTACCTACATGTAATGGTCAGAGAGACAGTACTCTACCTACATGTAATGGACAGAGAGACAGTACTCTACCTACATGTAATGGTCAGAGAGACAGAGAGACAGTACTCTACCTATATGTAATGAACAGAGAGACAGAGAGACAGTACTCTACCTACACGTAATGGACAGAGAGACAGAGAGACAGAGAGACAGTACTCTACCTACATGTAATGGACAGAGAGACAGAGAGACAGTACTCTACCTACATGTAATGGACAGAGAGACAGAGAGACAGTACTCTACCTACATGTAATGGTCAGAGAGACAGAGAGACAGTACTCTACCTACATGTAATGGACAGAGAGACAGAGAGACAGTACTCTACCTGCATGTAATGGACAGAGAGACAGAGAGACAGTACTCTACCTACATGTAATGGACAGAGAGACAGAGAGACAGTACTCTACCTACATGTAATGGACAGAGAGACAGAGAGACAGTACTCTACCTACATGTAATGGACAGAGAGACAGTACTCTACCTGCATGTAATGGACAGAGAGACAAAGAGACAGAGATACAGTACTCTACCTGCATGTAATGGTCAGAGAGACAGAGAGACAGTACTCTACCTGCATGTAATGGACAGAGAGACAGAGAGACAGTACTCTACCTACATGTAATGGACAGAGAGACAGTACTCTACCTACATGTAATGGACAGAGAGACAGTACTCTACCTGCATGTAATGGACAGAGAGACAGAGAGACAGTACTCTACCTACATGTAATGGACAGAGAGACAGAGAGACAGTTCTATACCTACATGTAATGGACAGAGAGACAGTACTCTACCTACATGTAATGGACAGAGAGACAGTACTCTACCTACATGTAATGGTCAGAGAGACAGAGAGACAGTACTCTACCTGCATGTAATGGACAGAGAGACAGAGAGACAGTACTCTACCTACATGTAATGGACAGAGAGACAGAGAGACAGTACTCTACCTGCATGTAATGGACAGAGAGACAGAGAGACAGTACTCTAACTGCATGTAATGGACAGAGAGACAGAGATACAGTACTCTACCTGCATGTAATGGTCAGAGAGACAGAGAGACAGAGAGACAGTACTCTACCTACATGTAATGGACAGAGAGACAGTACTCTACCTGCATGTAATGGACAGAGAGACAGAGAGACAGTACTCTACCTACATGTAATGGACAGAGAGACAGAGAGACAGTACTCTACCTGCATGTAATGGACAGAGAGACAGAGAGACAGTACTCTACCTACATGTAATGGACAGAGAGACAGACAGACAGAGAGACAGTACTCTACCTGCATGTAATGGACAGAGAGACAGAGAGACAGTACTCTACCTACATGTAATGGACAGAGAGACAGTACTCTACCTACATGTAATGGACAGAGAGACAGTACTCTACCTACATGTAATGGACAGAGAGACAGTACTCTACCTGCATGTAATGGACAGAGAGACAGTACTCTACCTACATGTAATGGACAGAGAGACAGTACTCTACCTACATGTAATGGACAGAGAGACAGTACTCTACCTACATGTAATGGTCAGAGAGACAGTACTCTACCTACATGTAATGGACAGAGAGACAGTACTCTACCTACATGTAATGGTCAGAGAGACAGAGAGACAGTACTGGACCTACATGTAATGGACAGAGAGACAGAGAGACAGTACTCTACCTACACGTAATGGACAGAGAGACAGAGAGACAGAGAGACAGTACTCTACCTACATGTAATGGACAGAGAGACAGAGAGACAGTACTCTACCTACATGTAATGGTCAGAGAGACAGAGATACAGTACTCTACCTACATGTAATGGACAGAGAGACAGAGAGACAGAGAGACAGTACTCTACCTGCATGTAATGGACAGAGAGACAGAGAGACAGTACTCTACCTACATGTAATGGACAGAGAGACAGAGAGACAGTACTCTACCTACATGTAATGGACAGAGAGACAGTACTCTACCTGCATGTAATGGACAGAGAGACAAAGAGACAGAGAGACAGTACTCTACCTGCATGTAATGGACAGAGAGACAGAGAGACAGTACTCTACCTACATGTAATGGACAGAGAGACAGTACTCTACCTACATGTAATGGACAGAGAGACAGTACTCTACCTGCATGTAATGGACAGAGAGACAGAGAGACAGTACTCTACCTACATGTAATGGACAGAGAGACAGAGAGACAGTTCTCTACCTACATGTAATGGACAGAGAGACAGTACTCTACCTACATGTAATGGACAGAGAGACAGTACTCTACCTACATGTAATGGTCAGAGAGACAGAGAGACAGTACTCTACCTGCATGTAATGGACAGAGAGACAGAGAGACAGTACTCTACCTACATGTAATGGACAGAGAGACAGAGAGACAGTACTCTACCTACATGTAATGGACAGAGAGACAGAGAGACAGTACTCTACCTGCATGTAATGGACAGAGAGACAGAGATACAGTACTCTACCTGCATGTAATGGTCAGAGAGACAGAGAGACAGAGAGACAGTACTCTACCTACATGTAATGGACAGAGAGACAGTACTCTACCTGCATGTAATGGACAGAGAGACAGAGAGACAGTACTCTACCTACATGTAATGGACAGAGAGACAGAGAGACAGTACTCTACCTGCATGTAATGGACAGAGAGACAGAGAGACAGTACTCTACCTGCATGTAATGGTCAGAGAGACAGAGAGACAGAGAGACAGTACTCTACCTACATGTAATGGACCGAGAGACAGAGCGACAGTACTCTACCTGCATGTAATGGTCAGAGAGACAGAGAGACAGTACTCTACCTACATGTAATGGACAGAGAGACAGTACTCTACCTACATGTAATGGTCAGAGAGACAGAGAGACAGAGAGACAGTACTCTACCTACATGTAATGGACAGAGAGACAGTACTCTACCTGCATGTAATGGACAGAGAGACAGAGAGACAGTACTCTACCTGCATGTAATGGACAGAGAGACAGAGAGACAGTACTCTACCTACATGTAAAGGACAGAGAGACAGTACTCTACCTACATGTAATGGACAGAGAGACAGAGAGACAGTACTCTACCTGCATGTAATGGACAGAGAGACAGAGAGACAGTACTCTACCTACATGTAATGGACAGAGAGACAGTACTCTACCTGCATGTAATGGACAGAGAGACAGAGAGACAGTACTCTACCTACATGTAATGGACAGAGAGACAGACAGACAGAGAGACAGTACTCTACCTGCATGTAATGGACAGAGAGACAGAGAGACAGTACTCTACCTACATGTAATGGACAGAGAGACAGTACTCTACCTACATGTAATGGACAGAGAGACAGTACTCTACCTACATGTAATGGACAGAGAGACAGTACTCTACCTACATGTAATGGACAGAGAGACAGTACTCTACCTACATGTAATGGTCAGAGAGACAGTACTCTACCTACATGTAATGGACAGAGAGACAGTACTCTACCTACATGTAATGGTCAGAGAGACAGAGAGACAGTACTCAACCTACATGTAATGGACAGAGAGACAGAGAGACAGTACTCTACCTACACGTAATGGACAGAGAGACAGAGAGACAGAGAGACAGTACTCTACCTACATGTAATGGACAGAGAGACAGAGAGACAGTACTCTACCTACATGTAATGGTCAGAGAGACAGAGATACAGTACTCTACCTACATGTAATGGACAGAGAGACAGAGAGACAGAGAGACAGTACTCTACCTGCATGTAATGGACAGAGAGACAGAGAGACAGTACTCTACCTACATGTAATGGACAGAGAGACAGAGAGACAGTACTCTACCTACATGTAATGGACAGAGAGACAGTACTCTACCTGCATGTAATGGACAGAGAGACAGAGAGACAGAGAGACAGTACTCTACCTGCATGTAATGGTCAGAGAGACAGAGAGACAGTACTCTACCTGCATGTAATGGACAGAGAGACAGAGAGACAGTACTCTACCTACATGTAATGGACAGAGAGACAGTACTCTACCTGCATGTAATGGAAAGAGAGATAGAGAGACAGTACTCTACCTGCATGTAATGGTCAGTGTTTCATCTGCGTGGATCACAAGGTCTTCTTTGGGGCTGTCAAGGGTGGGCGGAGTCATAGAATAGCCAATCACCAACCCTGAGGGAACAAAACAAAGTCATATGATTGGACGCTGACACTCAAAACACTGATTTGATGAGAAACAGATTCCCACAGAGGTAAATTAGTGTGTATTGGTTTAAAAAGACTGTCAAACCCCCTTAATGTCACGCCGATCAGGATCAACCCAACAGGATGCACCAACCAAATCGTAGTGCCATCTCTATCTATTCGCTGATCAGGATCAACCCAACAGGATGCACCAACCAAATCATAGTGCCATCTCTATCTATTCGCTGATCAGGATCAACCCAACAGGATGCACCAACCAAATCATAGTGCCATCTCTATCTATTCGCTGATCAGGATCTCAACCCAACAGGATGCACCAACCAAATCATAGTGCCATCTCTATCTATTCGCTGATCAGGATCTCAACCCAACAGGATACACCAACCAAATCATAGTGCCATCTCTATCTATTCGCTGATCAGGATCAACCCAACAGGATGCACCAACCAAATCATGTCATTATATTACACGTAGCTCAGGGAAATATAGAGATATAGAGATACACACACAGGGCATTACGAAGGTATTCAGACCCCTTCCCTCATTTTACATTACAGACTTATTCTAAAATGATGAGGAATTGTTTTTTATTTAATCCAATCGACACACATGACCCCATAATGGCATCACAATACCCCCATAATGACATCACAATACCCCATAATGACATCACAATACCCCCATAATGACATCACAATACCCCATAATGGCATCACAATACCCCCATAATGACATCACAATACCCCATTTTTGCAAATTTCTAACAAATAAAAACCCGAAATACCTTATTTACATACATAAGTACTAAGACCCTTTGATATGAGACTCAATTGAGCTCACCCTTGAGATGTTTCTACAACTTAAATAGAGGCCACCATCTTGGAGTCCACCTGTGGTAAATTCAATTGATTGGACATTATTTGGAAAGGCACACGCCTGTCTATAGGTCCAACAGTTGACAGTGCATGTCAGAGCAAAAACCAAGACATGAGGTCAAAGAAATTGTCGAGGCACAGATCTGGGGAAGGGTACCAAAAAAAATGTCTGCAGCATTGAAGGTCCCCAAGAACATTATTCTTAAATGGAAGACGTTTGGAACCACTCTTCCTTGAGCTGGTCGCCCGGCCAAACTGAGTAATCAGGGGAGAAGGGCCTTGGTCAGGGAGGTTACAAAGAACCCCGATGTTCACTCTGACAGAGCTCCAGAGTTCCTCTGTGGAGATAGGAGAACCTTCTAGAAGGACAACCATCTCTGCAGCACTCCACCAATCAGGCCTTTATGGTAGAGTGGCCAGACAGAAGCCACTCCTCAGTAAAAGGAACATGACAGTCCTCTTGGAGTTTGCCAAAAGGCACTTAAAAGACTCTCAGACCATGAGAAACAAGATTCTCTGTTCTGATGAAACTAAGAAGGAACTCTTTGGCCTGAATGCCAAGCATCATGTCTGGAGGAAACCTGGCACCATCCCTATGGTGAAGCATGGTGGTGGCAGCATCATGCTGTGGGGATGTTTTTCAGCAGCAGGGACTGGGAGACTAGTCAGGATCGAGGGAAAGATAAACTGAGCAAAGTGATCCTTGATGAAAACCTGCTCCAGTGCGCTCAGGACCTCAGACTGGGGTGAAGGTTCACCTTCCAACAGGACAATGACACAGCCAAGACAACGCAGGAGTGGTTTCGGGACTAGTCTCTGAATGTCTTTGAGTGGCCCAGCCAGAGCCCGGACTTGAACCCGATCGAACATCTCTGGAGAGACCTGAAAATATCTGAGCAGCAATGCTCCCCATCCAACCTGACAGAGCGTGAGAGGATCTGCAGAGGAGAATGAGAGAAACTCCCCAAATACAGGTGTGCCAAGCTTCTATACACACCCTCCTATATAACTACTGTCTATACTGTCTATACACACCATCCTATATAACTACTGTCTATACTGTCTATACACACCATCCTATATAACTACTGTCTATACACACCCTCCTATATGGTGTGTATAGACAGTAGTTATAAAGGATGGTGTGTATAGACAGTAGTTATATAGGATGGTGTGTATAGACAGTAGTTATATATGATGGTGTGTATAGACAGTATAGACAGTAGTTATATAGGATGGTGTGTATAGACAGTATAGACAGTAGTTATATAGGATGGTGTGTATAGACAGTATAGACAGTAGTTATATAGGATGGTGTGTATAGACAGTATAGACAGTAGTTATATAGGATGGTGTGTAGAGACAGTAGTTATATATAGGATGGTGTGTATAGACAGTATAGACAGTAGTTATATAGGATGGTGTGTATAGACAGTAGTTAAAAAGGATGGTGTGTATAGACAGTAGTTATATGGGATGGTGTGTATAGACAGTAGTTATATATTATGGTGTGTATAGACAGTAGTTACATAGGATGGTGTGTATAGACAGTAGTTATAATAGGATGGTGTGTATAGACAGTAGTTATATAGGATGGTGTGTATAGACAGTAGTTATATATTATGGTGTGTATAGACAGTAGTTATAATAGGATGGTGTGTATAGACAGTAGTTATATGGGATGGTGTGTATAGACAGTAGTTATATAGGATGGTGTGTATAGACAGTAGTTATATATTATGGTGTGTATAGACAGTAGTTATAATAGGATGGTGTGTATAGACAGTAGTTATATAGGATGGTGTGTATAGACAGTAGTTATACAGGAGGGTGTGTATAGACAGTAGTTATACAGGATGGTGTGTATAGACAGACAGAAGGAGAGCTGACCACGTTAGGGCTTTCATCAATGTTAACAATATCCACTGTTCTAGTTCTGTTTATACAAATAAACAAATCAGCTTATTATTTATTAACCTCTGAGGTTTCATACAAATCTTCCAGTGGTTTGTAGCTCCCTCTTGGTGTTTCTGACATTACCTGAGCCGTCTCTCCCCTCATTCTACATATCATTCCTCCAGGCTATCCCAGTGGTTTGTAGCTCCCTCTTGGTGTTTCTGACATTACCTCAGCCTTCTCTCCCCTCATTCTACATATCATTTCTCCAGGCTATCCCAGTGGTTTGTAGCTCCCTCTTGGTGTTTCTGACATTACCTCAGCCTTCTCTCCCCTCATTCTACATATCATTTCTCCAGGCTATCCCAGTGGTTTGTAGCTCCCTCTTGGTGTTTCTGACATTACCTGAGCCTTCTCTCCCCTCATTCTACATATCATTCCTCCAGGCTATTCCAGTGGTTTGTAGCTCCCTCACAGTTTTGCCTGAGACCAAAGTGAGAAACGTTGATCATAAGAGCTGTGTTTCCCAGAAGTCACCGCACAGCAGGACAGCTCTGATTGACTCTTATGGCTGCAGGCTAGAAGGTGGGCCCAGCAGGACAGCTGTGATTGATACTTATGGGCCGCAGGCTAAAAGGTGAGCCCAGCAGCATAGCTCTCTTATGATGGACATTTCTCACATTGGTCTCTCAGGCAAAATGTTGCAGTACTATTCAATCTACAGTGTGAGGTTGTTACTAACCACTGAGGGGGGGGGGGGGGGGGGGGGTAATTTCAGACACACTGTTTGAGGGTAATTTCCCATGGAAAATGCTATTAGGCCTCCACCAATTTTCAGAAAATGACAAAAAACCCTAGCTACTTATTTGAGTCATTGTCCTCCTTCACAATAGAGGTATTTAGAAACGTGGAGAGATTCATAAAGACTCTGACACGTTCTAGAGGGGCTGTGACATAAGAGACAGAGAAGACCAAACCACATTCATTCTTTCGTGCGCTGAGAGAAGAGCACTAGGATGATTTCACAAACATCACTTAATGGACTTCATGATAATCCAGTTGTTTTCTGGACGGACAGGACATTGTACAGACACGACCACATTCCTCACATCCTGCTGCCCACGGAGCAACAATAGAGACATAGAGACATGTGATGTAAATATTTTATGCTCAGCTACAGAGTCAGAGTTGATTAGGGTTAGTTAGAGTTTATCTCAGTGGCAGCTCTGCCTGTACTCCTATTAGCATAGAGTAGGCCATAAGTAAGGGAAGGGGGAAACCAAGTCAGTTGTACAAATTAATACATTCAACTGAAATGACGCTGACAGACATGGCAGCTCTGTTTCTAGCTCCTAAGCAACATTGTTTTTTTTTTTTTTTTACATTATTAGACAATAACGTTTTTTTTTGTGTTATTACATACAGCCGGAAATAACTAATGTTCAGTCTCTGGACAATACAGTAGATGAGCTCAGGGCGAGGATCTCTCTCCAGGGAGACATCAGGGACTGCAACATACTCTGTTTCATAAAATCAAGGCTCTCTTCAGATATATTGTCATCGTCCAGACAGCCAGCTGGGTTCTCAGTACATCATGCAGATGGGAATAAAGAACTCTCCAGGATGTAGAAAGGCGGTGGTGTATGTTTCATGATTAACTACTTATGGTGTGATTGTGATAACGTACAGGCTCTCAAAGTCCTTTTGTTCACTAGAATAACTCACAATCAAATGCTGACCGTATTACCTCCCAAGAGAATTCTCTTCGGTTATAGTCACAGCCGTGTATATTGAGAATTTCAATAAGCATTTCTCTACGGCTGGCCATGCTTTCCACCTGGCTACCCCTACCCCGTTCAACTGCCCGGCACCCTCCACAGCAACCCGCCCAAGCCCCCACCTTTTCTCCTTCACCCAAATCCAGATAGCTGATGTTCTGAAAGAGCAGCCTTGGTTTCTGAAATGATTGCCTCGCCTGGTTTACCAACTACTTATCTGATAGAGCTTAGTGTGTCAAATCGGAGGGCTTGTTGTCCGGACCTCTGGCCATCTCTATGGGGGTAACACAGGGTTAAATTCTCGGGCCAACTCTCTTCTCTGTATACATCAATGATGTCGCTCTTGCTGCTGGTGATTCTCTGATCCACCTCTACGCAGATGACACCATTATGTATACTTCTGGCCTCTCTTTGGACGCTGTGTTAACTAACCTCCAGACAAGCTTCAATGCCATACAACTCTCCTTCCGTGGCCTCCAACTGCTCTTAAACGCAAGTAAAACTAAATGCATGCTATTCAATCGCTCACTGCCTGCACCTGCCCGCCCGTCTAGCATCACTACACTGGACGGCTGACTCTGACAACTACAAATACCAAGGTATCTGGTTAGACTGTAAACTCTCCTTCCGGACTCACATTAAGCATCTCCAATCCAAAATTAAATCTAGAATCGGCTTCCTATATCGCAACAAAGCATCCTTCACTCATCCTGCCAAACATATCCTCGTAAAACTGACCATCCTACCAATCCTCGACGATGTCATCTATAAAATAGCCCCCAACACTCTACTCAACAAACTGGATGCAGTCTATCACAGTGCCATCCATTTTTTTCACCAAAGCCCCATACACTACCCACCACTGCGACCTGTACGCTCTCGTTGGTTGGCTCTCGCTTTATATTCGTCGCTGAACCCACTGGCTCCAGGTCATCTATAAGTCTCTGCTAGGTAAAGCCCCGCCTTATCGCAGCTCACTGGTCACCATAGCAGCACCCACTCGTCACCGCCAAAGCCAATTCCTCCTTTGGTCACCTTTCCTTCCAGTTCTCTGCTGCCAATGACTGGAACGAACTGCAAAAATCACTGAAGCTGGAGACTCATATCTCCCTCATTAGCTTTAAGCACCAGCTGTCAGAGCAGCTCACAGATCACTGCACCTGTACATAGCTCATCTGTAAACAGCCCATCTATCTACCTCATCCCCATACTGTATTTATTTATCTTGCTCCTTTGCACCCCAGTATCTCTACTTGCACATTCATCTTCTGCACATCTACCATTCCAGTGTTTAATTTCTATATTGTAATTACTTCGCAACCATGGCCTATTTATTGCCATGCGAGGGTATGTTTGGCAGGATGAGTGAAGGATGCTTTGTTGCGATATAGGAAGCCGATTCTAGATTTAATTTTGGATTAGAGATGCTTAATGTGAATCTGGAAGGAGAGTTTACAGTCTAACCAGACACCCAGGTATTTGTAGTTGTCAACGTATTATAAGTCAGAGCCGTCCAGATTAGTGATGCTGGACGGGCAGCGATCGATTGAAAAGCATGCATTTTGTTGTACTTACTATCAACACATTGATTATAGTACTAGCTCTGGTACAACACTACTGACGTTCTGTCAACACATTGATTATAGTACTAGCTCTGGTCAAACACTACTGACGTTCTATCAACACATTGATTATAGTACTAGCTCTGGTAAAACATGTTCTATCAACACATTGATTATAGTACTAGCTCTGGTCAAACACTACTGACGTTCTATCAACACATTGATTATAGTACTAGCTCTGGTAAAACACTACTGACGTTCTGTCAACACATTGATTATAGTACTAGCTCTGGTCAAACACTACTGACGTTCTATCAACACATTGATTATAGTACTAGCTCTGGTAAAACATGTTCTATCAACACATTGATTATAGTACTAGCTCTTGTCAAACACTACTGACGTTCTATCAACACATTGATTATAGTACTAGCTCTGGTAAAACACTACTGACGTTCTGTCAACACATTGATTATAGTACTAGCTCTGGTCAAACACTACTGACGTTCTATCAACACATTGATTATAGTACTAGCTCTGGTAAAACATGTTCTATCAACACATTGATTATAGTACTAGCTCTGGTCAAACAGGTTCTATCAACTGGCCATGTACATTATGTTTTAGTTCAACATTATATCTGTTTGGGCTTCTTGCTGTCAATTTGCAGTCTTCTATTTTGTCTCCCTTTTTCTCTCCAATTGGTAGTTACAGTCTTGTTCCATCGCTGCAACTCCCCTACGTACTCGGGAGAGGCAAAGGTCGGGAGCCATGTGTTCTCCGAAATACAACCCTGCCAAGCGGCACTGCTTCTTGACACACTGCCCGCTTAACCCGGAAGCCAGCCGCACCAGAGGAAATGTGTCAGAGGAAACACCGTCCAACTGGCAACCGAAGTCAGCTTTCAGGCACCCGGCCCACCACAAGGAGTCGCTAGAGCGCAATGGGACAAGGAAATCCCGGCCGACCAAACCCTCCCCGTAACCCAGACAGTGCTGGGCCAATTATAAGCCGCCTCATGGGTGTCTCGGTCACGATTGGCTGTGACACAGCCTGGGATCGAACCCGGGGCTGTAGTGACGCCTCAAGCACTGCGATCCGGTGCCTTAGATCTCTGCGCCACATCGTGAGGCCCTAACAATTATTTTATTACTATGTTCCGGCCCCCGTCCATCCACTCCAGCTGGATCTAGATGATGATCTCTGGTGCACTGTGAATCAAAAAGGCAGCAACGTACACGTGTCTAAGTTATTGATGTTACCCCTGCAAGTGCTTTGTTTACCTTTCACCCTTTCCAAACACACTTTATTAAAGATAAGAACAATCCTATTGTACTCTCATCCATCATATCTCTCTGCTGGTGAATGCATGAGAAGGACCCAGGTACAAATACTCAAACTGGACCGTTTTGTCTCCATCTCTTCATTCAAAGACTCAAATCATGGACACTCAACTGATAGTTGTGGCTGCTTTGTGTGATGTATTGTTGTTTCTACCTTCTTGCCCTTTGTGCTGTTGTCTGTGCCCAATAATTGTTGTACCATGTTTTGTGCAACTACCATGTTGTGTTGCTACCATGCTGTTGTTATGTTGTGTTGCTACCATTTTGTGTTGCTACCATGCTGTGTTGTTGTCTTAGGTCTCTCTTTATGTAATGTAGTCTCGTCGTGATGTGAGTTTTGTCCTATATTTATATATTGTATTATTTATTTTTTTTAATCCCAGGCCCCCGAGCCTGCCTTTTGGTAGGCCATCAATGTAAATAGAACTTTGTTCTTAACTGACTTGCCTAATTAAATAAAAAATAAATAAAATTGAAATACAGTTCATTTTCCTGTTTTCCAAACACCACATGATAAAATAGTTTCTTCCTTCGCCACCTGGGGAATGAAAGCAGGCATGGCACCTACACCACCTGGGGAATGAAAGCAGGCATGGCACCTACACCACCTGGGGAATGAAAGCAGGCATGGCACCTACACCAGCTGGATGGATGAATGACATAACTTTTCGTCCAGCGTGGCTTTACAGAAAACAAACAATGAGTGGGTCTGAGGTGGGAAGAGAGCGTTGGGAAGAAGTGGTGGTCCGTGAATTGTATGGTTCCCAGCCCCTTCTCCCCTGCCACATATTGTCCTGAACCTGTGTAGGTGTGATTCAGACCAGACCTGTGTGGTCAATCAGCCTGCCTCGTATTATCCTGGTCCTGGAGGGTAACCTGCCTCACACCTACCCTCTATAGATTCCTGCCTCACACCGGTCCTCTATAGATTCCTGCCTCACACCACCCCTCTATAGATTTCTGCCGCACACCAACCCTCTATACATTCATGTCTCACACCATCCCTCTATAGATTCCTGCCACACACAATCCCTCTATAGATTCCTGCCTCACACCGGTCCTCTATAGATTCCTGCCTCACACCGTCCCTCTATAGATTCCTGCCACACACCGTCCCTCTATAGATTCCTGCCACACACCAACCCTCTATAGATTCCTGCCTCACACCAACCCTCTATAGATTCCTGCCTCACACCATCCCTCTATAGATTCCTGCCTCACACCGACCCTCTATAGATTCCTGCCTCACACCGACCCTCTATAGATTCCTGCCTCACACCGACCCTCTATAGATTCCTGCCTCACACCAACCCTCTATAGATTTCTGCCTCACACCATCCCTCTATAGATTCCTGCCTCACACCGACCCTCTATAGATTCCTGCCTCACACCGGTCCTCTGTAGATTCCTGCCTCACACCGACCCTCTATAGATTCCTGCCACACACCATCCCTCTATAGATTCCTGCCTCACACCATCCTCTATAGAATCCTGCCTCACACCGGCCCTCTATAGATTCCTGCCTCACACCGACCCTCTATAGATTCCTGCCTCACACCGACCTTCTATAGATTCCTGCCTCACACCGACCCTCTATAGATTCCTGCCTCACACCATCCCTCTATAGATTCCTGCCTCACACCGACCCTCTATAGATTCCTGCCACACACCATCCCTCTATAGATTCCTGCCACACACCATCCCTCTATAGATTCCTGCCTCACACTGGCCCTCTATAGATTCCTGCCTCACACTGGCCCTCTATAGATTCCTGCCTCATACCGACCCTCTATAGATTCCTGCCTCACACCGACCCTCTATAGATTCCTGCCTGAGGGGTCAATCACCATGCCTTGTATTGTCCAGGGCTCCTGGTGGTGCGATTCAGACCAGGTCCTGAGGGGTCAATCACCATGCCTTGTATTGTCCAGGGCTCCTGGTGGTGCGATTCAGACCAGGTCCTGAGGGGTCAATCACCATGCCTTGTATTGTCCAGGGCTCCTGGTGGTATGATTCAGACCAGGTCCTGAGGGGTCAATCACCATGCCTTGTATTGTCCAGGGCTCCTGGTGGTGTGATTCAGACCAGGTCCTGAGGGGTCAATCACCATGGCTTGTATTGTCCAGGGCTGCCCTGGGGGTCTCTGTGTGAAACCTGGGACCTCTAGATAAACACAGGGTTTATACACAGAGATAGAGGGCAAACCCAAGGTGTTGACACAGGCCTGGCTGGGGTGTACAGGCCTAACAGTGGGCCCCCATCCAGAGAAGGGTGAAGAAGGCCAACACGTGAGAGAGAAAGACATTTCCTCAGTGAAAACAATGTCCAGAGGAAATGTGAAATTGGCCTCTTACCAAAATACCATATGACAGACCACGTATACACCATGCATACCCTTATTGACAAACAAACAAAACAAAACATTATTCTAACGCTTTTACTTCAAAAAAAGCTTTTGACTCAATTTGGAATGAGGGTCTGCTATACAAACTGATGGAAAGCAGTGTTGGGGGACATACGACATTATAAAATGTATGTACACAAACAAGTGTGCAGTTAAAATAGGCAATAAAACACACACATGTCTTTCCTCAGGGTTGTGGGATGAGACAGGGATGCAGCTTGAGCCCCACCCTCTACAACATAAACAGTGCATTTGGAAAGTATTCAGATCCCTTGACTTTGTCCACATTTTGTTACGTTACAGCCTTGTTCTAAAATTGATTAAATAGTTTTTTCACTCATCAGTCTACACACAATATCTCATAATGACATCACAATACCTCATAATGACATCACGATACCTCATAATGACATCACAATACCTCATAATGACATCACAATTCCTCATAATGACAAAGCAAAAACAGTTTTTTTGAAAATTTTGCAACTTAAACCCCCCCCCCCGTAAATATCACATTCAGACCCTTTACTCAGTACTTGGTTGAAACACATGACATCGATCGAGTCTTTGTGGGTAAAACGCTACAAGCTTGGTACACCTGTATTTGGGGAGAGGCCTCCATTGGCAGACAGGCTATGTACCCACCGCCCACAAAATGAGGTGGAAACTGAGCTACACTTCCTGTATGACCAAATTTGAGACACGCATTTCCCTCAGATTACACAGACCCATAAAGAATTATAAAATAATTAATAATTATAAAACATCGATAAACTCCCAGAACTGTTAGGTGGAATACAGCAGTGTGTCATCACAGGAGCAAGATTTGTGGCCTGTTGCTATGAGAAAAGGACAACCAGTGGAGAACAAATATTGTAAATACAACCTGTATTGTAAAAAAAAAATGTAAACATATTTTTCCAATGCCAATAAAGCCCTTTGCATTGATCAAGAGAGAGCAGATTAGAGAGAGAGAGGAGAGAGAGCAGATTAGAGAGAGAGAGAGAGAGACAGAGAGAGAGAGCAGATTAGAGAGAAAGAGAGACTCAGTGAGCATAGCCTTGCTATTGAGAAAGGACCGCCGTAGGCAGACATGGCTCTCAAGAGAAGACAGGCTATGTGCTCACTGGCCACAAAATGAGGTGGAAACTGAGCTGCACTTCCTAACCTCCTGCCCAATGTATGACCATATTAGAGAGACATATTTCCCTCAGATTACACAGACCCACAAAGAATTCGAAAACAAATCCAATTTTGATAAACTCCCATATCTACTGGGTGAAATTCCACAGTGTGCCATCACAGCAGCAAGATTTGTGACCTGTTGCCACGAGAAAAGGGCAACCAGTGAAGAACAAACACCATTGTAAATACAACCCATATTTATGCTTATTTATTTTATCTTGTGTCCTTTAACCATTTGTACATTGTTAAAACACTGTATATATATATATATATATATATATATATATATATAAAATGACAATTGTAATGTCTTTATTGTTTTGAAACTTCTGTATGTGTAATGTTTACTGTTAATTTGTATTGTTTATTTCACTTTATATAATCACTTTATATATTATCTACCTCACTTGCTTTGTCAATGTTAACACATGTTTCCCATGCCAATAAAGCCCTTGAATTGAAATTTAATTGAATTGAATTGAATTGAGAGAGACAGAGAGAGAGAGAGAGCAGATTGGAGAGAAAGAGAGAGATAGTAAACACTGCTAACAATGACCACCGACAGGAAAGATATGGAAGTTGCCTCTTTCCTTCCCAGAGTTCAAGGACTTCACATTGTTGTTCTACCGCTACATACTAAACTGAAACAGAACTTTGTACTATTTTACCCTCCCCTGTCCCATCTCTCTCAGGACTTACCCACCATTTAAACTACTGTCCAATCTCTCTCAGGACTTACCCACCATTTAACCTACTGTCCCTGTCCCATCTCTCTGAGGACTTACCCACCATTTAACCTACTGTCCCATCTCTCTGAGGACTTACCCACCATTTAACCTACTGTCCCTGTCCCATCTCTCTGAGGACTTACCCACCATTTAACCTACTGTCCCATCTCTCTGAGGACTTACCCATCATTTAAACTACTGTCCCTGTCCCATCTCTCTGAGGACTTACCCACCATTTAAACTACTGTCCCATCTCTCTGAGGACTTACCCACCATTTAAACTACTGTCCCTGTCCCATCTCTCTGAGGACTTACCCACCATTTAACCTACTGTCCCATCTCTCTGAGGACTTACCCATCATTTAAACTACTGTCCCTGTCCCATCTCTCTGAGGACTTACCCACCATTTAAACTACTGTCCCATCTCTCTGAGGACTTACCCACCATTTAACCTACTGTCCCATCTCTCTGAGGACTTACCCACCATTTAAACTACTGTCCCATCTCTCTGAGGACTTACCCACCATTTAACCTACTGTCCCTGTCCCATCTCTCTGAGGACTTACCCACCATTTAAACTACTGTCCCTGTCCCATCTCTCTGAGGACTGACCCACCATTTAACCTACTGTCCCATCTCTCTGAGGACACACACAGGCACATACACACAGGCACACACACACACACACACACAGGCACACACACAGGCACACACACACAGGCACACACACAGACACACACACACAGGCACGCACACAGAGGCACACACACAGGCACACACACAGGCACACACACACACACACACACACACACACACACACACACACACCACACACACACACACACACACAGACATGCCTTCCTGTCACAGGCCACTCTCCGCTTGGTGAAACATGTACAGCTCGTCTGTTTGACAGACAGACATTAACCCAGCTGGAGATCATCAAGCAGCATCAAAGGTAAGGCCGCGGCCCAAATGGAACCGTTATTACCTTCACACTAAGTAGTGCACTGCAAAGGGAACCGGCTGCCATTTAGCACACACATTGTGAAGTGAAAGGATTTTCTCTCCTCCTCACTCTCTCCCAGCTACACAGGAAACATGGGACAGCTTTGTGTGTTAACTGAACTGCTCTGGGTTTTTTTCTCTCGACAGATGTCCTGTTTTCCTGACAGTCTTTCTGCTCTTCCACTTCCTGCTTTCAGGGACAGAGAGAGAGAGAGAGATGTTGGCGTTCCTGCTTCCTGGGTTGTCTGTAGTCTCTGATCAAGTCACATGACAGGAAGTAGAGGGTTTATATCAACAAATTAATCCCTTTCTAAGAGTCACAGATTTAGAAGATGCAACAAACAGACGACTCTCAAAATTGTCCGATTAAAAACAAAGGTTTTCAGAAATTAAATGACTTTAGTCAACAGCAATGAATCAGTTGATTGAACTGACAAGGTACACATCTGTCGTTCTGCACCTGAACAAGGCCATTAACCCACTGTTCCTAGGCTGTCATTGAAATTAAGAATTTATTCTTAACTGACTTGCCTGGGCCATACATTCTCTGTTTACATTGAATGAAAGAATCTGCATCAGAAGACCATATTAACGAATTATGGCTCACGGTGTAGCTCGGGGTCAAAGCTGTGGAGATCTGAAATAGCACTGTGTGTCAGTCTGGCTGGAGCCTGGAGGAGGGAAGCCAGCCAGGAGGGCAGTCAGGCCACACAACAGACCTCCTGCCTGGGCTGTGGAGTCAGCAGCCCCCCCCCCTGTAACTCTCTGGATTTACCAGGAGACAGGGACAGGCCTCACCTTGTACAGGGGACAGGACATCTCTTTCTCTTCATGTCACTCTCTCCCTGAGGAGGAGGAGGAGGTGGGCTAGAGAAGGAGGAGAGTTAGAGGAGGAGGAGGGGCAGAGGATGAGGAGGACGAGGAGGAGGGGGGTATAGGAGGAGGAGGTGTTGATGAGGAGGAGGTAGAGGAGGAGGAGGTAGAGAAGGAAGAAAGGGGAGGTGGAGGAGGGCTAGAGAAGGAGGATGATGGGAGGAGGGATAGAGGAGGTGAAGAGGAGGAGGAGGGCAGTTAGAGGAGGAGGGATAGAGGAGGTGGGCAGGTAGAGGAGGAGGAGGTGGGCGGGTAGAGGAGGGGAGGAGGGGGTGTTTATAGGGTGTGAAGTGGGGATGTTATGGGGCCATCTGGATCTGTTTCCTGTATCCCTTCCCAGCAGCCTCTCTGTCTGACCCTGACTATGTTTTCCTGTACCTGTCCACACAGGACATCTCTCTCCCCCACACCCCGGCCAATCGGCCCACCAGACACCTCAGTGTCTTCCTCTGCAACCAGACACTTTTAATATCTCATCACTTTTATCACTCAGAAATGATTTCCCCTGCAGGAAAAGGGGTGAGGAGAGAGTATACTCCGATAACAACTTTTGTATTGTGGTTAGAGTCAAATTCTACCTCTCTCCCGCTTGTGAAACATAATATATATTATCATTTGATTAGAGCGCCAGCCGGTAGCACAGACACATCTCTAAAGCACAGTCACGCTGTGGCGTCACACAGCGCTACTAAACCACGGTCTGTCGGGCACACAGTGATGAACGCCTCGCCACTAATCTGACTCAGATGTCCCAGTGAGGTGGAGAAACGCTGGCCGACCGCGGCTCGAGTGTCCTGTCCTCCGCTACAAATCTGCATCATCTATGGCAACCTATTCCCTTTATAATGCCCATAGGACTCTGGTCAATAGTAGTGCTCTATGTAGGACTCTGGTCAATAGTAGTGCTCCATGTAGGACTCTGGTCAATAGTTGTGCTCCATGTAGGACTCTGGTCAATAGTAGGGCTCTATGTAGGACTCTGGTCAATAGTAGTGCTCCATGTAGGACTCTGGTCAATAGTAGTGCTCTATGTAGGACTCTGGTCAATAGTAGGGCTCTATGTAGGACTCTGGTCAATAGTAGTGCTCTATGTAGGACTCTGGTCAATAGTAGGGCTCTATGTAGGACTCTGGTCAATAGTAGTGCTCTATGTAGGACTCTGGTCAATAGTAGTGCTCTATGTAGGATTCTGGTCAATAGTAGTGCTCTATGTAGGATTCTGGTCAATAGTAGGGCTCTATGTAGGACTCTGGTCAATAGTAGGGCTCTATGTAGGACTCTGGTCAATAGTAGTGCTCTATGTAGGACTCTGGTCAATAGTAGTGCTCTATGTAGGACTCTGGTCAATAGTAGTGCTCTATGTAGGATTCTGGTCAATAGTAGTGCTCTATGTAGGATTCTGGTCAATAGTAGGGCTCTATGTAGGACTCTGGTCAATAGTAGGGCTCTGTGTAGGACTCTGGTCAATAGTAGTGCTCTACGTAGGACTCTGGTCAATAGTAGGGCTCTATGTAGGACTCTGGTCAATAGTAGTGCTCTATGTAGGGAGTTTAGTAGTGTTTATTACTCCTAATGTAGGGGAGGTTAGTAGTGTTTAGTACTCCTAATGTAGGGGAGTTTAGTAGTGTTTAGTACTCCTAATGTAGGGGAGTTTAGTAGTTCTCTATGTAGGGAGTTTAGTAGTGTTTATTACTCCTAATGTAGGGAGTTTAGTAGTGTTTAGTACTCCTAATGTAGGGGACTTTAGTAGTGTTTATTACTCCTAATGTAGAGAGTTTAGTAGTGTTTAGTACTCCTAATGTAGGGGAGTTTAGTAGTGCTCTATGTAGGGAGTTTAGTAGTGTTTAGTACTCCTAATGTAGGGGAGTTTAGTAGTGTTTAGTACTCCTAATGTAGGGAGTTTAGTAGTGTTTAGTACTCCTAATGTAGGGGAGTTTAGTAGTGTTTAGTACTCCTAATGTAGGGGAGTTTAGTAGTGCTCTATGTAGGGAGTTTAGTAGTGTTTAGTACTCCTAATGTAGGGGAGTTTAGTAGTGCTTAGTAGTGTTTAGTAGTGTTTTAGTAGTGTTTAGTAGTGCTCTATGTAGGGAGTTTAGTAGTGTTTAGTACTCCTAATGTAGGGGAGTTTAGTAGTGTTTAGTACTCCTAATGTAGGGGAGTTTAGTAGTGTTTAGTACTCCTAATGTAGGGAGTTTAGTAGTGTTTAGTACTCCTAATGTAGGGAGTTTAGTAGTGCTCTATGTAGGGAGTTTAGTAGTGTTTAGTACTCCTAATGTAGGGGAGGTTAGTAGTGTTTAGTACTCCTAATGTAGGGGAGTTTAGTAGTGTTTAGTACTCCTAATGTAGGGGAGTTTAGTAGTGTTTAGTACTCCTAATGTAGGGGAGTTTAGTAGTGTTTAGTACTCCTAATGTAGGGGAGTTTAGTAGTGTTTAGTACTCCTAATGTAGAGAGTTTAGTAGTGCTTAGTAGTGTTTAGTAGTGTTTTAGTAGTGTTTAGTAGTGCTCTATGTAGGGAGTTTAGTAGTGTTTAGTACTCCTAATGTAGGGAGTTTAGTAGTGCTCTATGTAGGGAGTTTAGTAGTGTTCTATGTAGGGAGTTTAGTAGTGCTCTATGTAGGGAGTTTAGTAGTGTTTAGTACTCCTAATGTAGGGGAGTTTAGTAGTGTTTAGTACTCCTAATGTAGGGGAGTTTAGTAGTGTTTAGTACTCCTAATGTAGGGAGTTTAGTAGTGCTCTATGTAGGGAGTTTAGTAGTGTTTAGTACTCCTAATGTAGGGGAGTTTAGTAGTGTTTAGTACTCCTAATGTAGGGGAGTTTAGTAGTGTTTAGTACTCCTAATGTAGGGAGTTTAGTAGTGTTTAGTACTCCTAATGTAGGGGAGTTTAGTAGTGTTTAGTACTCCTAATGTAGAGAGTTTAGTAGTGCTTAGTAGTGTTTAGTAGTGTTTTAGTAGTGTTTAGTAGTGCTCTATGTAGGGAGTTTAGTAGTGTTTAGTACTCCTAATGTAGGGGAGTTTAGTAGTGTTTAGTACTCCTAATGTTGGGAGTTTAGTAGTGTTTAGTACTCCTAATGTAGGGGAGTTTAGTAGTGTTTAGTACTCCTAATGTAGGGAGTTTAGTAGTGCTCTATGTAGGGACTTTAGTAGTGTTTAGTACTCCTAATGTAGGGGAGTTTAGTAGTGTTTAGTACTCCTAATGTAGGGAGTTTAGTAGTGCTCTATGTAGGGAGTTTAGTAGTGTTTAGTACTCCTAATGTAGGGGAGTTTAGTAGTGTTTAGTAATCCTAATGTAGGGGAGTTTAGTAGTGTTTAGTACTCCTAATGTAGGGAGTTTAGTAGTGCTCTATGTAGGGAGTTTAGTAGTGTTTAGTACTCCTAATGTAGGGAGTTTAGTAGTGTTTAGTACTCCTAATGTAGGGGAGTTTAGTAGTGCTCTATGTAGGGAGTTTAGTAGTGTTTAGTACTCCTAATGTAGGGAGTTTAGTAGTGCTCTATGTAGGGAGTTTAGTAGTGTTTAGTACTCCTAATGTAGGGAGTTTAGTAGTGTTTAGTACTCCTAATGTAGGGGAGTTTAGTAGTGTTTAGTACTCCTAATGTAGGGGAGTTTAGTAGTGTTTAGTACTCCTAATGTAGGGGAGTTTAGTAGTGTTTAGTACTCCTAATGTAGGGGAGTTTAGTAGTGTTTAGTACTCCTAATGTAGGGGAGTTTAGTACTCCTAATGTAGGGGAGTTTAGTAGTGTTTAGTACTCCTAATGTAGGGGAGTTTAGTAGTGTTTAGTACTCCTAATGTAGGGGACTTTAGTAGTGTTTAGTACTCCTAATGTAGGGAGTTTAGTAGTGTTTAGTACTCCTAATGTAGGGGAGTTTAGTAGTGCTCTATGTAGGGAGTTTAGTAGTGTTTAGTACTCCTAATGTAGGGGAGTTTAGTAGTGTTTAGTACTCCTAATGTAGGGGAGTTTAGTAGTGTTTAGTACTCCTAATGTAGGGAGTTTAGTAGTGCTCTATGTAGGGAGTTTAGTAGTGTTTAGTACTCCTAATGTAGGGGAGTTTAGTAGTGTTTAGTACTCCTAATGTAGGGGAGTTTAGTAGTGTTTAGTACTCCTAATGTAGGGAGTTTAGTAGTGTTTAGTACTCCTAATGTAGGGGAGTTTAGTAGTGTTTAGTACTCCTAATGTAGAGAGTTTAGTAGTGCTTAGTAGTGTTTAGTAGTGTTTTAGTAGTGTTTAGTAGTGCTCTATGTAGGGAGTTTAGTAGTGTTTAGTACTCCTAATGTAGGGGAGTTTAGTAGTGTTTAGTACTCCTAATGTTGGGAGTTTAGTAGTGTTTAGTACTCCTAATGTAGGGGAGTTTAGTAGTGTTTAGTACTCCTAATGTAGGGAGTTTAGTAGTGCTCTATGTAGGGACTTTAGTAGTGTTTAGTACTCCTAATGTAGGGGAGTTTAGTAGTGTTTAGTACTCCTAATGTAGGGAGTTTAGTAGTGCTCTATGTAGGGAGTTTAGTAGTGTTTAGTACTCCTAATGTAGGGGAGTTTAGTAGTGTTTAGTAATCCTAATGTAGGGGAGTTTAGTAGTGTTTAGTACTCCTAATGTAGGGAGTTTAGTAGTGCTCTATGTAGGGAGTTTAGTAGTGTTTAGTACTCCTAATGTAGGGAGTTTAGTAGTGTTTAGTACTCCTAATGTAGGGGAGTTTAGTAGTGCTCTATGTCGGGAGTTTAGTAGTGTTTAGTACTCCTAATGTAGGGAGTTTAGTAGTGCTCTATGTAGGGAGTTTAGTAGTGTTTAGTACTCCTAATGTAGGGAGTTTAGTAGTGTTTAGTACTCCTAATGTAGGGGAGTTTAGTAGTGTTTAGTACTCCTAATGTAGGGGAGTTTAGTAGTGCTCTATGTAGGGAGTTTAGTAGTGTTTAGTACTCCTAATGTAGGGAGTTTAGTAGTGCTCTATGTAGGGAGTTTAGTAGTGTTTAGTACTCCTAATGTAGGGGAGTTTAGTAGTGTTTAGTACTCCTAATGTAGGGGAGTTTAGTAGTGTTTAGTACTCCTAATGTAGGGGAGTTTAGTAGTGTTTAGTACTCCTAATGTAGGGGAGTTTAGTACTCCTAATGTAGGGGAGTTTAGTAGTGTTTAGTACTCCTAATGTAGGGGAGTTTAGTAGTGTTTAGTACTCCTAATGTAGGGGACTTTAGTAGTGTTTAGTACTCCTAATGTAGGGAGTTTAGTAGTGTTTAGTACTCCTAATGTAGGGGAGTTTAGTAGTGCTCTATGTAGGGAGTTTAGTAGTGTTTAGTACTCCTAATGTAGGGAGTTTAGTAGTGTTTAGTACTCCTAATGTAGGGAGTTTAGTAGTGTTTAGTACTCCTAATGTAGGGGAGTTTAGTAGTGTTTAGTACTCCTAATGTAGGGAGTTTAGTAGTGTTTAGTAGTGCTCTATGTAGGGAGTTTAGTAGTGCTCTATGTAGGGAGTTTAGTAGTGCTCTATGTAGGGAGTTTAGTAGTGCTCTATGTAGGGAGTTTAGTAGTGTTTAGTACTCCTAATGTAGGGGAGTTTAGTAGTGCTCTATGTAGGGAGTTTAGTAGTGTTTAGTACTCCTAATGTAGGGAGTTTAGTAGTGCTCTATGTAGGGAGTTTAGTAGTGCTCTATGTAGGGAGTTTAGTAGTGCTCTATGTAGGGAGTTTAGTAGTGCTCTATGTAGGGAGTTTAGTAGTGTTTAGTACTCCTAATGTAGGGGAGTTTAGTAGTGTTTAGTACTCCTAATGTAGGGGAGTTTAGTAGTGTTTAGTACTCCTAATGTAGGGGACTTTAGTAGTGTTTAGTACTCCTAATGTAGGGGAGTTTAGTAGTGCTCTATGTAGGGAGTTTAGTAGTGCTCTATGTAGGGAGTTTAGTAGTGTTTAGTAGTGCTCTATGTAGGGAGTTTAGTAGTGCTCTATGTAGGGAGTTTATTAGTGTTTAGTACTCCTAATGTAGGGGAGTTTAGTAGTGCTCTATGTAGAGAGTTTTATGAATGATTTGCTTTTGGAATTTTCTATATTATTTTCAATATTATTCATTTCCATGTCTGATCTGTGTCCTGGTCTGATCTGTGTCCTGGTCTGATCTGTGTCCTGGTCTGATCTGTGTCCTAGTCTGTTCTGTGTCCCGGTCTGCTCTGTGTCCCGGTCTGCTCTGTGTCCCGGTCTGTTCTGTGTCCCGGTCTGCTCTGTGTCCCGGTCTGCTCTGTGTCCCGGTCTGATCTGTGTCCCGGTCTGCTCTGTGTCCCGGTCTGATCTGTGTCCCGGTCTGATCTGTGTCCCGGTCTGATCTGTGTCCAGGTCTGATCTGTGTCCTGGTCTGCTCTGTGTCCAGGTCTGATCTGTGTCCAGGTCTGCTCTGTGTCCAGGTCTGCTCTGTGTCCCGGTCTGCTCTGTGTCCTGGTCTGCTCTGTGTCCCGGTCTGCTCTGTGTCCTGGTCTGCTCTGTGTCCTGGTCTGCTCTGTGTCCTGATCTGTTCTATGTCCTGATCTGTTCTATGTCCTGGTCTGCTCTGTGTCCTGGTCTGCACTGTGTCCTGGTCTGCTCTGTGTCCCGGTCTGCTCTGTGTCCTGGTCTGCTCTGTGTCCTGGTCTGTTCTATGTCCTGGTCTGCTCTGTGTCCTGGTCTGTTCTATGTCCTGGTCTGCTCTGTGTCCTGGTCTGCTCTGTGTCCTGATCTGCTCTATGTCCATGTCAAAGGGTCCACATTTCAAACCCTCCACAAAAACAGAGAGGCTGGGTCAGGGACAGAGAGACTGGGTCAGGGACATAGAGACTGGGTCAGGGACATAGAGACTGGGTCAGGGACAGAGAGGCTGGGTCAGGGACATAGAGACTGGGTCAGGGACAGAGAGGTTGGGCTGGGTCAGGGACAGAGAGACTGGGCTGGGTCAGGGACAGAGAGACTGGGCTGGGTCAGGGACAGAGAGGCTGGGCTGGGTCAGGGACAGAGAGACTGGGCTGGGTCAGGGACAGAGAGACTGGGTCAGGGACAGAGAGGCTGGGCTGGGTCAGGGACAGAGAGACTGGGGTGGGTCAGGGACGAAGAGGCTGGGCTGTGTCAGGGACAGAGACTGGGCTAGGTCAGGGACAGAGAGACTGGGTCAGGGACAGAGAGGCTGGGCTGGGTCAGGGACAGAGAGACTGAGGTGGGTCAGGGACAGAGAGACTGGGTCAGGGACAGAGAGACTGGGTCAGGGACAGAGAGACTGGACTCGGTCAGGGACAGAGAGACTGGGCTGGGTCAGGGACAGAGAGACTGGGCTGGGTCAGGGACAGAGAGACTGGGCTGGGTCAGGGACATAGAGACTGGGTCAGGGACAGAGAGACTGGGTCAGGGACAGAGAGACTGGGCTGGGTCAGGGACAGAGAGACTGGGCTAGGTCAGGGACAGAGAGACTGGGCTGGGTCAGGGACATAGAGACTGGGTCAGGGACAGAGAGTCTGGGTCAGGGACAGAGAGACTGGGCTGGGTCAGGGACATAGAGACTGGGCTGGGTCAGGGACAGAGAGACTGGGTCAGGGACAGAGAGACTGTGTCAGGGACAGAGAGACTGGGCTGGGTCAGGGACAGAGAGACTGGGCTGGGTCAGGGACAGAGACTGGGCTAGGTCAGGGACAGAGAGACTGGGCTGGGTCATGGACAGAGAGACTGGGCTGGGTCAGGGACAGAGAGACTGGGCTGGGTCAGGGACAGAGACTGGGCTGGGTCAGGGACAGAGAGACTGAGTCAGGGACAGAGAGGCTGGGCTGGGTCAGGGACAGAGAGGCTGGGTCAGAGACAGAGAGACTGGGCTGGGTCAGGGACAGAGAGACTGGGCTGGGTCAGGGACAGAGAGACTGGGCTGGGTCAGGGACAGAGAGACTGGGCTGGGTCAGGGACAGAGAGAATTGGCTGGGTCAGGGACAGAGCGACTGGGCTGGGTCAGGGACAGAGAGACTGTGCTGGGTCAGGGATAGAGAGGCTGGGTCAGGGACAGAGAGACTGGGCTGGGTCAGGGACAGAGAGACTGGGCTGGGTCAGGGACAGAGAGACTGGGGCAGGGACAGAGAGACTGGGCTGGGTCAGGGACAGAGAGACTGGGCTGGGTCAGGGACAGAGAGACTGGGCTGGGTCAGGGACAGAGAGACTGGGCTGGGTCAGGGACAGAGAGACTGGGCTGGGTCAGGGACAGAGAGACTGGGCTTGGTCAGGGACAGAGAGACTGGGCTGGGTCAGGGACAGAGAGACTGGGGCAGGGACAGAGAGACTGGGCTGGGTCAGGGACAGAGAGACTGGGCTGGGTCAGGGACAGAGAGACTGGGTCAGGGACAGAGAGACTGGGCTGGGTCAGGGACAGAGAGACTGGGCTGGGTCAGGGACAGAGACTGGGCTGGGTCAGGGACAGAGAGACTGGGCTGGGTCAGGGACAGAGAGACTGGGCTGGGTCAGGGACAGAAGGGCTGGGTCAGGGACATAGAGACTGGGCTGGGTCAGGGACAGAGAGACTGGGCTGGGTCAGGGACAGAAGGGCTGGGTCAGGGACAGAGAGACTGGGCTGGGTCAGGGACACAGACCGGGCTGGGTCAGGGACAGAGAGACTGTGCTCGGTCAGGGACAGAGAGACTGGGCAGGGTCAGGGACAGAGAGACTGGGCTGGGTCAGAGACAGAGAGACTGGGCTGGGTCAGGGACAGAGAGACTGGGCTGGGTCAGGGACAGAGAGACTGGGCTGGGTCAGGGACAGAGAGACTGGGCTGGGTCAGGGACAGAGAGGCTGGGCTGGGTCAGGGACAAAGACTGGGCTAGGTCAGGGACAGAGAGACTGGGCTGGGTCATGGACAGAGAGACTGGGCTGGGTTAGGGACAGAGAGACTGGGCTGGGTCAGGGACAGAGACTGGGCTGGGTCAGTTGCAGAGAAACTGGGTCAGGGACAGAGAGACTGTGCTGGGTCAGGGACAGAAGGGCTGGGAAAGGGACCTAGAGACTGGGCTGGGTCAGGGACAGAGAGACTGGGCTGGGTCAGGGACAGAGAGACTGGGCTGGGTCAGGGACAGAGAGACTGGGCTGGGTCAGGGACAGAGAGATTGGGCTGGGTCAGGGACAGAGAGGCTGGGCTGGGTCAGGGACAGAGAGGCTGGGCTGGATCAGGGACAGAGAGGCTGGGTCAGGGACAGAGACTGGGATGGGTCAGGGACAGAGACTGGGCTGGGTCAGGGATAGAGAGGCTGGGTCAGGGACAGAGACTTGGCTGGGTCAGGGACAGAGAGACTGGGCTGGGTCAGGGACATAGAGACTGGGCTGGGTCAGGGACAGAGAGACCGGGCTGTGTCAGGGACAGAGAGACTGGGCTGTGGCAGGGACAGAGAGACTGGGTTGGGTCAGGGACAGAGATAATTGGCTGGGTCAGGGACAGAGAGACTGGGCTGGGTCAGGGACAGAGAGACTGGGCTGGGTCAGGGTCAGAGAGACTGAGGTGGGTCAGGGACAGAAGGGCTGGGAAAGGGACATAGAGACTGGGCTGGGTCAGGGACAGAGAGACTGAGTCAGGGACAGAGAGGCTGGGGTGGGTCAGGGACAGAGAGACTGGGTCAGGGACAGAGAGGCTGGGCTCGGTCAGGGACAGAGAGGCTGGGTCAGAGACAGAGAGACTGGGCTGGGTCAGGGACAGAGAGACTGGGCTGGGTCAGGGACAGAGAGACTGGGTCAGGGACAGAGAGACTGGGCTGGGTCAGGGACAGAGAGACTGGGCTGGGTCAGGGACAGAGACTGGGCTGGGTCAGGGACAGAGAGACTGGGTTGGGTCAGGGACAGAGAGACTGGGCTGGGTCAGGGACAGAGAGACTGGGCTGGGTCAGGGTCAGAGAGACTGAGGTGGGTCAGGGACAGAAGGGCTGGGAAAGGGACATAGAGACTGGGCTGGGTCAGGGACAGAGAGACTGAGTCAGGGACAGAGAGGCTGGGGTGGGTCAGGGACAGAGAGACTGGGTCAGGGACAGAGAGGCTGGGCTCGGTCAGGGACAGAGAGGCTGGGTCAGAGACAGAGAGACTGGGCTGGGTCAGGGACAGAGAGACTGGGCTGGGTCAGGGACAGAGAGACTGGGTCAGGGACAGAGAGACTGGGCTGGGTCAGGGACAGAGAGACTGGGCTGGGTCAGGGACAGAGACTGGGCTGGGGCAGGGACAGAGAGACTGGGTTGGGTCAGGGACAGAGAGACTGGGCTGGGTCAGGGACAGAGAGACTGGGCTGGGTCAGGGACAGAGAGACTGGGCTGGGTCAGGGACACATACCGGGCTGGGTCAGGGACAGAGAGACTGTGCTCGGTCAGGGATAGAGAGACTGGGCAGGGTCAGGGACAGAGAGACTGGGCTGGGTCAGAGACAGAGAGACTGGGCTGGGTCAGGGACAGAGAGACTGGGCTGGGTCAGGGACAGAGAGACTGGGCTGGGTCAGGGACAGAGAGGCTGGGCTGGGTCAGGGACAAAGACTGGGCTAGGTCAGGGACAGAGAGACTGGGCTGGGTCATGGACAGAGAGACTGGGCTGGGTTAGGGACAGAGAGACTGGGCTGGGTCAGGGACAGAGACTGGGCTGGGTCAGGTGCAGAGAAACTGGGTCAGGGACAGAGAGACTGGACTGGGTCAGGGACATAAGGGCTGGGAAAGGGACATAGAGACTGGGCTGGGTCAGGGACAGAGAGACTGGGCTGGGTCAGGGACAGAGACTGGGCTGGGTCAGGGACAGAGAGACTGGGCTGGGTCAGGGACAGAGAGGCTGGGCTGGGTCAGGGACAGAGAGGCTGGGCTGGATCAGGGACAGAGAGGCTGGGTCAGGGACAGAGACTGGGATGGGTCAGGGACAGAGACTGGGCTGGGTCAGGGATAGAGAGGCTGGGTCAGGGACAGAGACTTGGCTGGGTCAGGGACAGAGACCGGGCTGGGTCAGGGACAGAGAGACTGGGCTGGGTCAGGGACATAGAGACTGGGCTGGGTCAGGGACAGAGAGACCGGGCTGTGTCAGGGACAGAGAGACTGGGCTGTGGAAGGGACAGAGAGACTGGGTTGGGTCAGGGACAGAGAGACTGGGCTGGGTCAGGGACAGAGATAATTGGCTGGGTCAGGGACAGAGAGACTGGGCTGGGTCAGGGACAGAGAGACTGGGCTGGGTCAGGGTCAGAGAGACTGGGCTGGGTCAGGGATAGAGAGACTGGGCTGGGTCAGGGACAGAGAGACTGGGCTGGGTCAGGGACAGAGAGGCTGGGCTGGGTCAGGGACAGAGACTGGGGTGGGTCAGGGACAGAGAGGCTGGGTCAGGGACAGAGAGGCTGGGTCAGGGACAGAGAGGCTGGGTCAGGGACAGAGACTGGGCAGGGTCAGGGACAGAGACTGGGTCAGGGACAGAGAGACTGGGCTGGGTCAGGGACAGAGACTGGGCTGGGTCAGGGACAGAGAGACTGGGCTGGGTCAGGGACAGAGAGACTGGGCTGGGTCAGGGACAGAGAGACTGGGCTGGGTCAGGGACATAGAGACTGGGCTGGGTCAGGGACAGAGAGACTGGGCTGGGTCAGGGACAGAGACTAGGCTGGGTCAGGGACAGAGAGACTGGGTTGGGTCAGGGACAGAGAGACTGGGCTGGGTCAGGGACAGAGATAATTGGCTGGGTCAGGGACAGAGAGACTGGGCTGGGTCAGGGACAGAGAGACTGGGCTGGGTCAGGGTCAGAGAGACTGGGCTGGGTCAGGGACAGAGAGACTGGGCTGGGTCAGGGATAGAGAGACTGGGCTGGGTCAGGGACAGAGTGACTGGGCTGGGTCAGGGACAGAGAGGCTTGGCTGGGTCAGGGACAGAGACTGGGGTGGGTCAGGGACAGAGAGGCTGGGTCAGGGACAGAGTGGCTGGGTCAGGGACAGAGAGGCTGGGTCAGGGACAGAGACTGGGCTGGGTCAGGGACAGAGACTGGGTCAGGGGCAGAGAGACTGGGCTGGGTCAGGGACAGAGACTGGGCTGGGTCAGGGACAGAGAGACTGGGCTGGGTCAGGGACAGAGAGACTGGGCTGGGTCAGGGACAGAGAGACTGGGCTGGGTCAGGGACATAGAGACTGGGCTGGGTCAGGGACAGAGAGACTGGGCTGGGTCAGGGACAGAGAGACTGGGCTGGGTCAGGGACAGAGAGACTGGGCTGGGTCAGGGACAGAAGGGCTGGGTCAGGGACAGAGAGACTGGGCTGGATCAGGGATACAGACCGGGCTGGGTCAGGGACAGAGAGACTGTGCTCGGTCAGGGATAGAGAGACTGGGCAGGGTCAGGGACAGAGAGAATGGGCTGGGCCAGAGACAGAGAGACTGGGCTGGGTCAGGGACAGATAGACTGGGCTGGGTCAGAGACAGAGAGACTGGGCTGGGTCAGGGACAGAGAGACTGGGCTGGGTCAGGGACAGAGAGACTGGGCTGGGTCAGGGACAGAGAGGCTGGGCTGGGTCAGGGACAAAGACTGGGCTAGGTCAGGGACAGAGAGACTGGGCTGGGTCATGGACAGAGAGACTGGGCTGGGTTAGGGACAGAGAGACTGGGCTGGGTAAGGGACAGAGACTGGGCTGGATCAAGTGCAGAGAAACTGGGTCAGGGACAGAGAGACTGGGCTGGGTCAGGGACAGAAGGGCTGGGAAAGGGACATAGAGACTGGGCTGGGTCAGGGACAGAGAGACTGGGCTGGGTCAGAGACAGAGAGACTGGGCTGGGTCAGGGACAGAGAGACTGGGCTGGGTCAGGGACAGAGAGACTGGGCTGGGTCAGGGACAGAGAGGCTGGGCTGGATCAGGGACAAAGACTGGGCTAGGTCAGGGACAGAGAGACTGGGCTGGGTCATGGACAGAGAGACTGGGCTGGGTTAGGGACAGAGAGACTGGGCTGGGTCAGGGACAGATACTGGGCTGGGTCAAGTGCAGAGAAACTGGGTCAGGGACAGAGAGACTGGGCTGGGTCAGGGACAGAAGGGCTGGGAAAGGGACATAGAGACTGGGCTGGGTCAGGGACAGAGAGACTGGGCTGGGTCAGGGACAGAGACTGGGCTGGGTCAGGGACAGAGAGACTGGGCTGGGTCAGGGACAGAGAGGCTGGGCTGGGTCAGGGACAGAGAGGCTGGGATGGATCAGGGACAGAGAGACTGGGTCAGGGACAGAGAGGCTGGGTCAGGGACAGAGACTGGGATGGGTCAGGGACAGATACTGGGCTGGGTCAGGGATAGAGAGGCTGGGTCAGGGACAGAGACTTGGCTGGGTCAGGGACAGAGACCGGGCTGGGTCAGGGACAGAGAGACTGGGCTGGGTCAGGGACAGAGAGACCGGGCTGTGTCAGGGACAGAGAGACTGGGCTGTGGCAGGGACAGAGAGACTGGGCTGGGTCAGGGACAGAGAGACTGGGCTGGGTCAGGGACAGAGATAATTGGCTGGGTCAGGGACAGAGAGACTGGGCTGGGTCAGGGACAGAGAGACTGGGCTGGGTCAGGGTCAGAGAGACTGGGCTGGGTCAGGGACAGAGAGACTGGGCTGGGTCAGGGATAGAGAGACTGGGCTGGTTCAGGGACAGAGAGACTGGGCTGGGTCAGGGACAGAGAGGCTGGGCTGGGTCAGGGACAGAGACTGGGGTGGGTCAGGGACAGAGAGGCTGGGTCAGGGACAGAGAGGCTGGGTCAGGGACAGAGAGGCTGGGTCAGGGACAGAGACTGGGCTGGGTCAGGGACAGAGACTGGGCTGGGTCAGGGACAGAGACTGGGTCAGGGACAGAGAGACTGGGCTGGGTCAGGGACAGAGACTGGGCTGGGTCAGGGACAGAGAGACTGGGCTGGGTCAGGGACAGAGAGACTGGGCTGGGTCAGGGACAGAAGGGCTGGGTCAGGGACATAGAGACTAGGCTGGGTCAGGGACAGAGAGACTGGGCTGGGTCAGGGACAGAAGGGCTGGGTCAGGGACAGAGAGACTGGGCTGGGTCAGGCACACAGACCGGGCTGGGTCAGGCACACAGACCGGGCTGGGTCAGGGACAGAGAGACTGTGCTCGGTCAGGGATAGAGAGACTGGGCTGGGTCAGGGACAGAGAGAATGGGCTGGGTCAGAGACAGAGAGACTGGGCTGGGTCAGGGACAGAGAGACTGGGCTGGGTCAGGGACAGAGAGACTGGGCTGGGTCAGGGACAGAGAGACTGGGTCAGGGACAGAGAGGCTGGGTCAGGGACAGAGACTGGGATGGGTCAGGGACAGAGACTGGGCTGGGTCAGGGATAGTTTCCGGGCTGGGTCAGGGACAGAGAGACTGGGCTGGGTCAGGGACAGAGAGACTGGGCTGGGTCAGGGACAGAGAGACAGGGCTGTGTCAGGGACAGAGAGACTGGGTTGGGTCAGGGACAGAGAGACTGGGCTGGGTCAGGGACAGAGAGACTTGGCTGGGTCAGGGACAGAGAGACTGGGCTGGGTCAGGGACAGAGAGACTGGGCTGGGTCAGGGTCAGAGAAACTGGACTGGGTCAGGGACAGAGAGACTGGGCTGGGTCAGGGACAGAGAGGCTGGGCTGGGTCAGGGACAGAGACTGGGGTGGGTCAGGGACAGAGAGGCTGGGTCAGGGACAGAGAGGCTGGGTCAGGGACAGAGAGGCTGGGTCAGGGACAGAGACTGGGCTGGGTCAGGGACAAAGACTGGGCTGGGTCAGGGATAGAGAGGCTGGGCAGGGTCAGGAACAGAGAGACTGGGCTGGGTCAGAGACAGAGAGACTGGGCTGGGTCAGGGACAGAGAGACTGGGATGGGTCAGGGACAGAGAGACTGGGCTGGGTCAGGGACAGAGAGGCTGGGCTGGGTCAGGGACAGAGAGGCTGGGCTGGATCAGGGACAGAGAGACTGGGTCAGGGACAGAGAGGCTGGGTCAGGGACAGAGACCGGGCTGGGTCAGGGACAGAGAGACTGGGCTGGGTCAGGGAAAGAGAGACTGGGCTGGGTCAGGGACAGAGAGACTGGGCTGGGTCAGGGACAGAAGGGCTGGGTCAGGGACATAGAGACTGGGCTGGGTCAGGGACAGAGAGACTGGGCTGGGTCAGGGACAGAGAGACTGGGCTGGGTCAGGGACAGAGAGACTGGGCTGGGTCAGGGACAGAGAGACTGGGCCAGAGACAGATAGGATGGGTCAGGGACAGAGACTGGGCTGGGTCAGAGACAGAGATTGGCTGGGTCAGGGACAGAGACTGGGCTGGGTCAGGGACAGAGACTGGGCTGAGTCAGGGACAGAGAGACTGGGCTGGGTCAGGGACAGAGAGACTGTGCTCGGTCAGGGATAGAGAGACTGGGCAGGGTCAGGGACAGAGAGACTGGGCTGGGTCAGAGACAGAGACTGGGCAGGGTCAGGGACAGATAGACTGGGCTGGGTCAGGGAGAGAGAGACTGGGCTGGGTCAGGGACAGAGACTGGGCTGGGTCAGGGACAGAGAGACTGGGCTGGGTCAGGGACATAGAGACTGGGCTTGGTCAGGGACAGAGAGACTGGGCTGGGTCATGGACAGAGAGACTGGCCTGGGTCAGGGACAGAGAGACTGGGTCAGGGACAGAAGGGCTGGGTCAGGGACATGGAGACTGGGCTGGGTCAGGGACAGAGAGACTGGGCTGGGTCAGGGACAGAGAGACTGGGCCAGGGACAGAGAGGCTGGGTCAGGGACAGAGACTGGGCTGGGTCAGGGACAGAGACTGGGCTGGGTCTGGGATAGAGAGGCTGGGTCAGGGACAGAGACTGGGCTGGGTCAGGGACAGAGAGACTGGGCTGGGTCAGGGACAGAGAGACTGGGCTGGGTCAGGGACAGAAGGGCTGGGTCAGGGACATAGAGACTGGGCTGGGTCAGGGACAGAGAGACTGGGCTGGGTCAGGGACAGAGACTGGGCTGGGTCAGGGACAGAGACTGGGCTGGGTCAGGGACAGAGAGACTGGGCTGGGTCAGGGACAGAGAGACTGTGCTCGGTCAGAGATAGAGAGACTGGGCAGGGTCAGGGACAGAGCCTGGGCTGGGTCAGGGACAGAGAGACTGGGCTGGGTTAGGAACAGAGACTGGGCTGGGTCAGGGACAGAGAGACTGGGCTGGGTCAGGCAGAGAGACTGGGCAGGGTCAGGGACAGAGAGACTGGGCAGGGTCAGGGACAGAGAGACAGTGCTAGGTCAGGGACAGAGAGACTGGGCTGGGTCAGGGACAGAGAGACTGGGCTGGGTCAGGGACAGAGAGACTGGGCTGGGTCAGGGACAGAGAGACTGGGCTGTGTCAGGGACAGAGAGACTGGGCTGGGTCAGTTACAGAGAGACTGGGTCAGGGACAGAGAGGCTGGGTCAGGGATAGAGAGACAGTGCTAGGTCAGGGACAGAGAGACTGGGCTGGGTCAGGGACAGAGAGACTGGGCTGGGTCAGGGACAGAGAGACTGGGCTGGGTCAGGGACAGAGAGACTGGGCTGTGTCAGGGACAGAGAGACTGGGCTGGGTCAGTTACAGAGAGACTGGGTCAGGGACAGAGAGGCTGGGTCAGGGATAGAGAGACTGGTCTGGGTCAGGGACAGAGAGACTGGGCTGGGTCAGGGACAGAGCGACTGGGCTGGGTCAGGGACAGAGAGACTGGGCTGGGTCAGGGACAGAGAGACTGGGCTGGGTCAGGGACAGAGAGACTGGGCTGTGTCAGGGACAGAGAGACTGGGCTGGGTCAGTTACAGAGAGACTGGGTCAGGGACAGAGAGGCAGGGTCAGGGACAGAGAGACAGTGCTAGGTCAGGGACAGAGAGACTGGGCTGGGTCAGGGACAGAGAGACTGGGCTGGGTCAGGGACAGAGAGACTGGGATGGGTCAGGGACAGAGAGACTGGGCTGTGTCAGGGACAGAGAGACTGGGCTGGGTCAGTTACAGAGAGACTGGGTCAGGGACAGAGAGGCTGGGTCAGGGATAGAGAGACTGGGCTGGGTCAGGGACAGAGAGACTGGGCTGGGTCAGGGACAGAGCGACTGGGCTGGGTCAGGGACAGAGAGACTGTGCTGGGTCAGGGATAGAGAGGCTGGGCCAGGGACAGAGAGGCTAGGTAAGGGATAGAGAGGCTGGGTCAGGGATAGAGAGACTGGGCTGGGTCAGGGTCAGAGAGACTGGGCTGGGTCAGGGACAGAGAGACTGGGCTGGGTCAGGGATAGAGAGACTGGGCTGGGTCAGGGACAGAGAGGCTGGGCTGGGACAGGGACAGAGACTGGGGTGGGTCAGGGACAGAGACTGGGGTGGGTCAGGGACAGAGAGGTTGGGTCAGGGACAGAGAGGCTGGGCTGGGTCAGAGACTGGGCTGGGTCAGGGACAGAGAGACTTGGCTGGGTCAGGGACAGAGAGACTGGGCTTGGTCAGGGACAGAGAGACTGGGCTGGGTCAGGGACTGGGCTGGGTCAGGGACAGAGAGACTGGGCTTGGTCAGGGACAGAGAGACTGGGCTGGGTCAGGGACAGAGAGACTGGGCTGGGTCAGGGACAGAGACTGGGCTTGGTCAGGGACAGAGAGACTGGGCTGGGTCCGGGACAGAGAGACTGGGCTGGTTCAGGGACAGAAGGGCCGGGTCAGGGACATAGAGACTGGGCTGGGTCAGGGACAGAGAGACAGGGCCAGGGACAGAGAGGCTGGGTCAGGGACAGAGACTGGGCTGGGTCAGGGACAGAGACTGGGCTGGGTCAGGGATAGAGAGGCTGGGTCAGGGACAGAGACTGGGCTGGGTCAGGGACAGAGAGACTGGGCTGGGTCAGGGACAGAGAGACTGGGCTGGGTCAGGGACAGAGAGACTGGGCTGGGTCAGGGAGAGAGACTGGGCTGGGTCAGGGAGAGAGACTGGGCTGGGTCAGGGACAGAGAGACTGGGCAGGGTCAGGGACAGAGAGACTGGGCTAGGTCAGGGAAAGAGAGACTGGGCTGGGTCAGGGACAGAGAGACTGGGCTGGGTCAGGGACAGAGAGACTGGGCTGGGTCAGGGACAGAGAGACTGGGCAGGGTCAGGGTCAGAGAGACTGGGCTGGGTCAGGGACAGAGAGACTGGGCTGGGTCAGGGATAGAGAGACTGGGCTGGGTCAGGGACAGAGAGACTGGGCGGCTGGGTCAGGGACAGAGAGTCTGGGCTGGGTCAGGGACAGAGACTGGGGTGGGTCAGGGACAGAGAAGCTGGATCAGGGACAGAGAGGCTGGGTCAGGGACAGAGAGAATGGGTCAGGGACAGAGACTGGGATGGGTCAGGGACAGAGACTGGGATGGGTCAGGGAGAGAGACTGGGCTGGGTCAGGGACAGAGAGACTGGGCAGGGTCAGAGACAGAGAGACTGGGCTAGATCAGGGACAGAGAGACTGGGCTGGGTCAGAGACAGAGAGACTGGGCTGGGTCAGGGACAGAGAGACTGGGCTGGGTCAGGTACAGAAAGACTGGGCTGGGTCAGGGACAGAGAAACTGGGCTGGGTCAGGGACAGAGAGACTGGGCAGGTTCAGGGACAGAGACTGGGCTGGGTCAGGGACAGAGACGGGGCTGGGTCAGGGACAGAGAGACTGGGTCAGGGACAGAGAGGCTGGGTCAGGGACAGAGAGGCTTGGTCAGGGACAGAGATTGGGCTGGTTCAGGGACAGAGAGACTGGGTCAGGGACAGAGAGGCTGGGTCAGGGATAGAGAGACTGGGCTGGGTCAGGGACAGAGAGACTGGGCTGGGTCAGGGACAGAGAGACTGGGCTGGGTCAGGGACAGAGACTGGGCTTGGTCAGGGACAGAGAGACTGGGCTGGGTCCGGGACAGAGAGACTGGGCTGGGTCAGGGACAGAAGGGCCGGGTCAGGGACATAGAGACTGGGCTGGGTCAGGGACAGAGAGACAGGGCCAGGGACAGAGAGGCTGGGTCAGGGACAGAGACTGGGCTGGGTCAGGGACAGAGACTGGGCTGGGTCAGGGATAGAGAGGCTGGGTCAGGGACAGAGACTGGGCTGGGTCAGGGACAGAGAGACTGGGCTGGGTCAGGGAGAGAGACTGGGCTGGGTCAGGGAGAGAGACTGGGCTGGGTCAGGGACAGAGAGACTGGGCAGGGTCAGGGACAGAGAGCCTGGGCTAGGTCAGGGAAAGAGAGACTGGGCTGGGTCAGGGACAGAGAGACTGGGCTGGGTCAGGGACAGAGAGACTGGGCTGTGTCAGGGACAGAGAGACTGGGCTGTGTCAGGGACAGAGAGACTGGGCTGGGTCAGGGACAGAGAGACTGGGCTGGGTCAGGGACAGAGAGACTGAGCTGGGTCAGGGACAGAGAGACTGGGCTGGGTCAGGGTCAAAGAGACTGGGCTGGGTCAGGGACAGAGAGACTGGGCTGGGTCAGGGACAGAGAGACTGGGCTGGTTCAGGGACAGAGAGACTGGGCTGGGTCAGGGACAGAGAGACTGGGCTGGGTCAGGGACAGAGAGACTGGGCTGGGTCAGGGACAGAGAGACTGGGCAGGGTCAGGGTCAGAGAGACTGGGCTGGGTCAGGGACAGAGAGACTGGGCTGGGTCAGGGATAGAGAGACTGGGCTGGGTCAGGGACAGAGAGACTGGGCGGCTGGGTCAGGGACAGAGAGTCTGGGCTGGGTCAGGGACAGAGACTGGGGTGGGTCAGGGACAGAGAGGCTGGATCAGGGACAGAGAGGCTGGGTCAGGGACAGAGAGAATGGGTCAGGGACAGAGACTGGGATGGGTCAGGGACAGAGACTGGGATGGGTCAGGGAGAGAGACTGGGCTGGGTCAGGGACAGAGACTTGGCTGGGTCAGGGACAGAGACCGGGCTGGGTCAGGGACAGAGAGACTGTGCTCGGTCAGGGACAAAGAGACTGGGCAGGGTCAGGGACAGAGAGACTGGGCTGGGTCAGAGACAGAGAGACTGGGCAGGGTCAGGGACAGAGAGACTGGGCTGGGTCAGAGACAGAGAGACTGGGCAAGGCCAGGGACAGAGAGGCTGGGTCAGGGACAGAGACTGGGCTGGGCTGGGTCAGGGACAGAGACTGGGCTGGGTCAGGGATAGAGAGACTGGGCTGGGTCAGGGACAGAGAAACTGGGCGGGGTCAGGGACAGAGAGACTGGGCAGGGTCAGGGACAGAGACTGGGCTGGGTCAGGGACAGAAGGGCTGGGTCAGGGACAGAGACGGGGCTGGGTCACGGACAGAGAGACTGGGTCAGGGACAGAGAGGCTGGGTCAGGGACAGAGAGGCTGGGTCAGGGACAGAGAGGCTGGGTCAGGGACAGAGACTGGGCTGGGTCAGGGAAAGAGAGACTGGGTCAGGGACAGAGAGGCTGGGTCAGGGACAGAGAAGCTGGGTCAGGGACAGAGAGGCTGGGTCAGGGACAGAGAGGCTGGGTCAGGGACAGAGACTGGGCTGGGTCAGGGAAAGAGAGACTGGGTCAGGGACAGAGAGGCTGGGTCAGGGACAGAGAAGCTGGGTCAGGGACAGAGAGGCTGGGTCAGGGTCAGGGACAGAGAGGCTGGGTCAGGGACAGGGACTGGGCTGGGTCAGGGACAGAGAGACTGGGTCAGGGACAGAGAGGCTGGGTCAGGGATAGAGAGGTTGGGTCAGGGACAGAGAGACTGGGCTGGGTCAGGGATAGAGAGTCTGGGGCAGGGACAGAGAGACTGGGCTGGGTCAGGGACAGAGAGACAGGGCTGGTTCAGGGACAGAGAGACTGGGCTGGGTCAGGGACAGAGAGACTGGGCTGGGTCAGGGACAGATAGACTGGGCTGGGTCAGGGACAGAGAGACTGGGCTGGGTCAGGGACAGAGAGACTGGGCTGGGTCAGGGACAGAGAGGCTGGGTCAGGGACAGAGAGGCTGGGTCAGGGACAGAGATGCTGGGTCAGGGACAGAGAGGCTGGGTCAGGGACATAGACTGGGCTGGGTCAGGGACAGAGACTGGGCTGGGTCAGGGACAGAGACTGGGCTGGGTCAGGGACAGAGAGAATGGGCTGGGTCAAGGACAGAGAGACTGGGCTGGGTCAGAGACAGAGAGACTGGGCTGGGTCAGGGACAGAGAGACTGGGCTGAGTCAGGGACAGAGAGACTGGGCTGGGTCAGGGACAGAGAGACTGAGCTGGGTCAGGGACAGAGAGACTGAGCTGGGTCAGGGACAGAGAGGCTGGGCTGGGTCAGGGACAGAGAGGCTGGGCTGGATCAGGGACAGATAGACTGGGTCAGGGACAGAGAGGCTGGGTCAGGGACAGAGAGGCTGGGTCAGAGACAGAGACTTGGCTGGGTCAGGGACAGAGACAGGGCTGGGTCAGGGACAGCGAGACTGTGCTCGGTCAGGGACAGAGAGACTGGACAGGGTCAGGGACAGAGAGACTGGGCTGGGTCAGAGACAGAGAGACTGGGCAGGGTCAGGGACAGAGAGACAGGGCTGGGTCAGGGACAGAGAGACTGGGCTGGGTCAGGGACAGAGAGGCTGGGCTGAATCAGGGACAGAGAGACTGGGTCAGGGACAGAGAGGCTGGGTCAGGGACAGAGAGGCTGGGTCAGGGACAGAGAGGCTGGGCTGGATCAGGGACAGAGAGACTGGGTCAGGGACAGAGAGGCTGGGTCAGGGACAGAGACTGGGCTGGGTCAGGGACAGAGACTGGGCTGGGTCAGGGACAGATAGACTGGGCTGCGTCAGGGACAGAGAGACTGGGCTGGGTCAGGGACAGAGAGACTGGGCTGGGTCAGGGACAGAGAGGCTGGGTCAGGGACAGAGAGACTGGGCTGGGTCAGGGACAGAGAGACTAGGCTGGGTCAGGGACAGAGAGGCTGGGTCAGGGACAGAGAGGCTGGGTCAGGGACAGAGATGCTGGGTCAGGGACAGAGAGGCTGGGTCAGGGAAAGAGACGGGGCTGGGTTAGGGACAGAGACTGGGCTGGGTCAGGGATAGAGAGGCTGGGTCAGGGACAGAGAGGCTGGGTCAGGGACAGAGAGGCTGGGTCAGGGACAGAGAAGCTGGGTCAGGGACAGAGAGGCTGGGTAAGGGACAGAGACTGGGCTAGGTCAGGGACAGAGACTGGGCTGGGTCAGGGATAGAGAGGCTGGGCTGGGTCAGGGACAGAGAGACTGGGCTGGGTCAGGGACAGAGAGACTGGGCTGGGTCAGGGACAGAGAGGCTGGATCAGGGACAGAGAGACTGGGTCAGGGACAGAGAGGCTGGGTCAGGGACAGAGAGGCTGGGCCAGGGACAGAGACTTGGCTGGGTCAGGGACAGAGACCGGGCTGGGTCAGGGACAGAGAGACTGTGCTCGGTCAGGGACAAAGAGACTGGGCAGGGTCAGGGACAGAGAGACTGGGCTGGGTCAGAGACAGAGAGACTGGGCAGGGTCAGGGACAGAGAGACTGGGCTGGGTCAGAGACAGAGAGACTGGGCAAGGCCAGGGACAGAGAGGCTGGGTCAGGGACAGAGAGACTGGGTCAGGGACAGAGAGGCTGGGTCAGGGACAGAGAGGCTGGGCCAGGGACAGAGACTTGGCTGGGTCAGGGACAGAGACCGGGCTGGGTCAGGGACAGAGAGACTGTGCTCGGTCAGGGACAAAGAGACTGGGCAGGGTCAGGGACAGAGAGACTGGGCTGGGTCAGAGACAGAGAGACTGGGCAGGGTCAGGGACAGAGAGACTGGGCTGGGTCAGAGACAGAGAGACTGGGCAAGGCCAGGGACAGAGAGGCTGGGTCAGGGACAGAGACTGGGCTGGGTCAGGGACAGAGACTGGGCTGGGTCAGGGATAGAGAGACTGGGCTGGGTCAGGGACAGAGAAACTGGGCGGGGTCAGGGACAGAGAGACTGGGCAGGGTCAGGGACAGAGACTGGGCTGGGTCAGGGACAGAGAGACTGGGCTGGGTCAGGGACAGAGAGACTGGGCAGGGTCAGGGTCAGAGAGACTGGGCTGGGTCAGGGACAGAGAGACTGGGCTGGGTCAGGGATAGAGAGACTGGGCTGGGTCAGGGACAGAGAGACTGGGCGGCTGGGTCAGGGACAGAGAGTCTGGGCTGGGTCAGGGACAGAGACTGGGGTGGGTCAGGGACAGAGAGGCTGGATCAGGGACAGAGAGGCTGGGTCAGGGACAGAGAGAATGGGTCAGGGACAGAGACTGGGATGGGTCAGGGACAGAGACTGGGATGGGTCAGGGAGAGAGACTGGGCTGGGTCAGGGACAGAGACTTGGCTGGGTCAGGGACAGAGACCGGGCTGGGTCAGGGACAGAGAGAATGTGCTCGGTCAGGGACAAAGAGACTGGGCAGGGTCAGGGACAGAGAGACTGGGCTGGGTCAGAGACAGAGAGACTGGGCAGGGTCAGGGACAGAGAGACTGGGCTGGGTCAGAGACAGAGAGACTGGGCAAGGCCAGGGACAGAGAGGCTGGGTCAGGGACAGAGACTGGGCTGGGCTGGGTCAGGGACAGAGACTGGGCTGGGTCAGGGATAGAGAGACTGGGCTGGGTCAGGGACAGAGAAACTGGGCGGGGTCAGGGACAGAGAGACTGGGCAGGGTCAGGGACAGAGACTGGGCTGGGTCAGGGACAGAAGGGCTGGGTCAGGGACAGAGACGGGGCTGGGTCACGGACAGAGAGACTGGGTCAGGGACAGAGAGGCTGGGTCAGGGACAGAGAGGCTGGGTCAGGGACAGAGAGGCTGGGTCAGGGACAGAGACTGGGCTGGGTCAGGGAAAGAGAGACTGGGTCAGGGACAGAGAGGCTGGGTCAGGGACAGAGAAGCTGGGTCAGGGACAGAGAGGCTGGGTCAGGGACAGAGAGGCTGGGTCAGGGACAGAGACTGGGCTGGGTCAGGGAAAGAGAGACTGGGTCAGGGACAGAGAGGCTGGGTCAGGGACAGAGAAGCTGGGTCAGGGACAGAGAGGCTGGGTCAGGGTCAGGGACAGAGAGGCTGGGTCAGGGACAGGGACTGGGCTGGGTCAGGGACAGAGAGACTGGGTCAGGGACAGAGAGGCTGGGTCAGGGATAGAGAGGTTGGGTCAGGGACAGAGAGACTGGGCTGGGTCAGGGATAGAGAGTCTGGGGCAGGGACAGAGAGACTGGGCTGGGTCAGGGACAGAGAGACAGGGCTGGTTCAGGGACAGAGAGACTGGGCTGGGTCAGGGACAGAGAGACTGGGCTGGGTCAGGGACAGATAGACTGGGCTGGGTCAGGGACAGAGAGACTGGGCTGGGTCAGGGACAGAGAGACTGGGCTGGGTCAGGGACAGAGAGGCTGGGTCAGGGACAGAGAGGCTGGGTCAGGGACAGAGATGCTGGGTCAGGGACAGAGAGGCTGGGTCAGGGACATAGACTGGGCTGGGTCAGGGACAGAGACTGGGCTGGGTCAGGGACAGAGACTGGGCTGGGTCAGGGACAGAGAGACTGGGCTGGGTCAAGGCCAGAGAGACTGGGCTGGGTCAGAGACAGAGAGACTGGGCTGGGTCAGGGACAGAGAGACTGGGCTGAGTCAGGGACAGAGAGACTGGGCTGGGTCAGGGACAGAGAGACTGAGCTGGGTCAGGGACAGAGAGACTGAGCTGGGTCAGGGACAGAGAGGCTGGGCTGGGTCAGGGACAGAGAGGCTGGGCTGGATCAGGGACAGATAGACTGGGTCAGGGACAGAGAGGCTGGGTCAGGGACAGAGAGGCTGGGTCAGAGACAGAGACTTGGCTGGGTCAGGGACAGAGACAGGGCTGGGTCAGGGACAGCGAGACTGTGCTCGGTCAGGGACAGAGAGACTGGACAGGGTCAGGGACAGAGAGGCTGGGTCAGGGACAGAGAGACTGGGCTGGGTCAGGGACAGAGAGACTAGGCTGGGTCAGGGACAGAGAGGCTGGGTCAGGGACAGAGAGGCTGGGTCAGGGACAGAGATGCTGGGTCAGGGACAGAGAGGCTGGGTCAGGGACAGAGACTGGGCTAGGTCAGGGACAGAGACTGGGCTGGGTCAGGGATAGAGAGGCTGGGCTGGGTCAGGGACAGAGAGACTGGGCTGGGTCAGGGACAGAGAGACTGGGCTGGGTCAGGGACAGAGAGGCTGGATCAGGGACAGAGAGACTGGGTCAGGGACAGAGAGGCTGGGTCAGGGACAGAGAGGCTGGGCCAGGGACAGAGACTTGGCTGGGTCAGGGACAGAGACCGGGCTGGGTCAGGGACAGAGAGACTGTGCTCGGTCAGGGACAAAGAGACTGGGCAGGGTCAGGGACAGAGAGACTGGGCTGGGTCAGAGACAGAGAGACTGGGCAGGGTCAGGGACAGAGAGACTGGGCTGGGTCAGAGACAGAGAGACTGGGCAAGGCCAGGGACAGAGAGGCTGGGTCAGGGACAGAGACTGGGCTGGGTCAGGGACAGAGACTGGGCTGGGTCAGGGATAGAGAGACTGGGCTGGGTCAGGGACAGAGAAACTGGGCGGGGTCAGGGACAGAGAGACTGGGCAGGGTCAGGGACAGAGACTGGGCTGGGTCAGGGACAGAAGGGCTGGGTCAGGGACAGAGACGGGGCTGGGTCACGGACAGAGAGACTGGGTCAGGGACAGAGAGGCTGGGTCAGGGACAGAGAGGCTGGGCCAGGGACAGAGACTTGGCTGGGTCAGGGACAGAGACCGGGCTGGGTCAGGGACAGAGAGACTGTGCTCGGTCAGGGACAAAGAGACTGGGCAGGGTCAGGGACAGAGAGACTGGGCTGGGTCAGAGACAGAGAGACTGGGCAGGGTCAGGGACAGAGAGACTGGGCTGGGTCAGAGACAGAGAGACTGGGCAAGGCCAGGGACAGAGAGGCTGGGTCAGGGACAGAGACTGGGCTGGGTCAGGGACAGAGACTGGGCTGGGTCAGGGATAGAGAGACTGGGCTGGGTCAGGGACAGAGAAACTGGGCGGGGTCAGGGACAGAGAGACTGGGCAGGGTCAGGGACAGAGACTGGGCTGGGTCAGGGACAGAAGGGCTGGGTCAGGGACAGAGACGGGGCTGGGTCACGGACAGAGAGACTGGGTCAGGGACAGAGAGGCTGGGTCAGGGACAGAGAGGCTGGGTCAGGGACAGAGAGGCTGGGTCAGGGACAGAGACTGGGCTGGGTCAGGGAAAGAGAGACTGGGTCAGGGACAGAGAGGCTGGGTCAGGGACAGAGAAGCTGGGTCAGGGACAGAGAGGCTGGGTCAGGGACAGAGAGGCTGGGTCAGGGACAGAGACTGGGCTGGGTCAGGGAAAGAGAGACTGGGTCAGGGACAGAGAGGCTGGGTCAGGGACAGAGAAGCTGGGTCAGGGACAGAGAGGCTGGGTCAGGGTCAGGGACAGAGAGGCTGGGTCAGGGACAGGGACTGGGCTGGGTCAGGGACAGAGAGACTGGGTCAGGGACAGAGAGGCTGGGTCAGGGATAGAGAGGTTGGGTCAGGGACAGAGAGACTGGGCTGGGTCAGGGATAGAGAGTCTGGGGCAGGGACAGAGAGACTGGGCTGGGTCAGGGACAGAGAGACAGGGCTGGTTCAGGGACAGAGAGACTGGGCTGGGTCAGGGACAGATAGACTGGGCTGGGTCAGGGACAGAGAGACTGGGCTGGGTCAGGGACAGAGAGACTGGGCTGGGTCAGGGACAGAGAGGCTGGGTCAGGGACAGAGAGGCTGGGTCAGGGACAGAGATGCTGGGTCAGGGACAGAGAGGCTGGGTCAGGGACATAGACTGGGCTGGGTCAGGGACAGAGACTGGGCTGGGTCAGGGACAGAGACTGGGCTGGGTCAGGGACAGAGAGAATGGGCTGGGTCAAGGACAGAGAGACTGGGCTGGGTCAGAGACAGAGAGACTGGGCTGGGTCAGGGACAGAGAGACTGGGCTGAGTCAGGGACAGAGAGACTGGGCTGGGTCAGGGACAGAGAGACTGAGCTGGGTCAGGGACAGAGAGACTGAGCTGGGTCAGGGACAGAGAGGCTGGGCTGGGTCAGGGACAGAGAGGCTGGGCTGGATCAGGGACAGATAGACTGGGTCAGGGACAGAGAGGCTGGGTCAGGGACAGAGAGGCTGGGTCAGAGACAGAGACTTGGCTGGGTCAGGGACAGAGACAGGGCTGGGTCAGGGACAGCGAGACTGTGCTCGGTCAGGGACAAAGAGACTGGACAGGGTCAGGGACAGAGAGACTGGGCTGGGTCAGAGACAGAGAGACTGGGCAGGGTCAGGGACAGAGAGACAGGGCTGGGTCAGGGACAGAGAGACTGGGCTGGGTCAGGGACAGAGAGGCTGGGCTGAATCAGGGACAGAGAGACTGGGTAAGGGACAGAGAGGCTGGGTCAGGGACAGAGAGGCTGGGTCAGGGACAGAGAGGCTGGGCTGGATCAGGGACAGAGAGACTGGGTCAGGGACAGAGAGGCTGGGTCAGGGACAGAGACTGGGCTGGGTCAGGGACAGAGACTGGGCTGGGTCAGGGACAGATAGACTGGGCTGCGTCAGGGACAGAGAGACTGGGCTGGGTCAGGGACAGAGAGACTGGGCTGGGTCAGGGACAGAGAGGCTGGGTCAGGGACAGAGAGACTGGGCTGGGTCAGGGACAGAGAGACTAGGCTGGGTCAGGGACAGAGAGGCTGGGTCAGGGACAGAGAGGCTGGGTCAGGGACAGAGATGCTGGGTCAGGGACAGAGAGGCTGGGTCAGGGAAAGAGACGGGGCTGGGTTAGGGACAGAGACTGGGCTGGGTCAGGGATAGAGAGGCTGAGTCAGGGACAGAGAGGCTGGGTCAGGGACAGAGAGGCTGGGTCAGGGACAGAGATGCTGGGTCAGGGACAGAGAGGCTGGGTCAGGGACAGAGACTGGGCTAGGTCAGGGACAGAGACTGGGCTGGGTCAGGGATAGAGAGGCTGGGTCAGGGACAGAGATGCTGGGTCAGGGATAGAGAGGCTGGGTCAGGGACAGAGACTGGGCTGGGTCAGGGACAGAGACTGGGCTGGTTCAGAGACAGAAGGGCTTGGTCAGAGACAGAAGGGCTGGGTCAGAGACAGGGTGATAGTGGGCTGGGTCAGAGACAGAAGGGCTGGGCTGGGTCAGAGACAGAGATACTGGGCTGGGTCAGAGACAGAAGGGCTGGGTCAGAGAAAGAAGGGCTGGGTCAGAGACAGAAGGGCTGGGTCAGAGACAGAGATACTGGGCTGGGTCAGAGACAGAAGGACTGGGTCAGAGACAGAGATACTGGGCTGGGTCAGAGACAGAAGGGCTGGGTCAGAGACAGAAGGGCTGGGTCAGAGACAGGGTGATAGTGGGCTGGGTCAGAGACAGAAGGACTGGGTCAGAGACAGAGATACTGGGCTGGGTCAGAGACAGAAGGGCTGGGTCAGAGAGAGAAGGGCTGGGCTGGGTCAGAGACAGAGACAGAAGGGCTGGGCTGGGTCAGAGACAGAGATACTGTGCTGGGTCAGAGACAGAAGGGCTGGGATGGGTCAGAGACAGAAGGGCTGGGCTGGGTCAGAGACAGAAGGGCTGGGTCAGAGACAGAAGGGCTGGGCTGGGTCAGAGACAGAGATACTGGGCTGGGTCAGAGACAGAGATACTGGGCTGGGATGGGTCAGAGACAGAAGGGCTGGGCTGGGTCAGAGACAGAGACAGAAGGGCTGGGCTGGGTCAGAGACAGCGATACTGTGCTGGGTCAGAGACAGAAGGGCTGGGCTGGGTCAGAGACAGAAGGGCTGGGTCAGAGACAGAAGCGCTGGGCTGGGTCAGAGACAGAGATACTGGGCTGGGTCAGAGACAGAGATACTGGGCTGGGTTGGGTCAGAGACAGAAGGGCTGGGCTGGGTCAGAGACAGAAGGGCTGGGCTGGGTCAGAGATTGAGATACTGGGCTGTGTCAGAGACAGAAGGGCTGGGCTGGGTCAGAGACAGAAGGGCTTGGCTGGGTCAGAGACAGAAGGGCTGGGTCAGAGACAGAAGGGCTGGGCTGGGTCAGAGACAGAGATACTGGGCTGGGGCAGAGACAGAGATACTGGGCTGGGTCAGAGACAGCAGGGCTGGGCTGGGTCAGAGACAGAGATACTGGGCTGGGGCAGAGACAGAGATACTGGGCTGGGTCAGAGACAGAGATACTGGGCTGGGTCAGAGACAGAAGGCCTGGGCTGGGTCAGAGACAGAAGGGCTGGGTCAGAGACAAAGATACTGGGCTGGGTCAAAGACAGAGATACTGGGCTGGGCTGGGTCAGAGACAGACGGGCTGGGCTGGGTCAGAGACAGAAGGGCTGGGCTGGGTCAGAGATTGAGATACTGGGCTGGGTCAGAGACAGAAGGGCTGGGCTGGGTCAGAGACAGAAAGGCTTGGCTGGGCCAGAGACAGAAGGGCTGGGTCAGAGACAGAAGGGCTGGGCTCGGTCAGAGACAGAGATACTGGGCTGGGGCAGAGACAGAGATACTGGGCTGGGTCAGAGACAGAGATACTGGGCTGGGTCAGAGACAGAAGGGCTGGGCTGGGTCAGAGACAGAGATACTGGGCTGGGGCAGAGACAGAGATACTGGGCTGGGTCAGAGACAGAGATACTGGGCTGGGTCAGAGACAGAGATACTGGGCTGGGTCAGAGACAGAGATACTGGGCTGGGCTGGGTCAGAGACAGAAGGGCTGGGCTGGGTCAGAGATTGAGATACTGGGCTGGGTCAGAGATAGAAGGGCTGGGCTGGGTCAGAGACAGAAGGGCTTGGCTGGGTCAGAGACAGAAGGGCTGGGTCAGAGACAGAAGGGCTGGGCTGGGTCAGAGACAGCGATACTGGGCTGGGGCAGAGACAGAGATACTGGGCTGGGTCAGAGACAGAGATACTGGGCTGGGTCAGAGACAGAAGGGCTGGGCTGGGTCAGAGACAGAAGGGCTGGGCTGGGTCAGAGACAGAGATACTGGGGTGGGTCAGAGACCGGGCTGGGTCCGGTCAGGGACACAGACCGGGCTGGGTCAGGGACAGAGAGACTGGGCTGGGTCAGAGACAGAGAGACTGGGCATGGTCAGGGACAGAGAGACAGGGCTGGGTCAGGGACAGAGAGACTGGGCTGGGTCAGGGACAGAGAGACTGGGCTGGGTCAGGGACAGAGAGGCTGGGCTGGGTCAGGGACAGAGAGACTGGGCTGGGTCAGGGACAGAGAGACTGGGCTGGGTCAGGGACAGAGAGGCTGGGCTGGGTCAGGGACAGAGAGGCTGGGCTGGATCAGGGACAGAGAGACTGGGTCAGGGACAGAGAGGCTGCGTCAGGGACAGAGAGGCTGGGTCAGGGACAGAGAGACTGAGCTGGGTCAGGGACAGAGAGGCTGGGCTGGGTCAGGGACAGAGAGGCTGGGATGGATCAGGGACAGAGAGACTGGGTCAGGGACAGAGAGGCTGGGTCAGGGACAGAGAGGCTGGGTCAGAGACAGAGACTTGGCTGGGTCAGGGACAGAGACAGGGCTGGGTCAGGGACAGCGAGACTGTGCTCGGTCAGGGACAGAGAGACTGGACAGGGTCAGGGACAGAGAGACTGGGCTGGGTCAGAGACAGAGAGACTGGGCAGGGTCAGGGACAGAGAGACTGGGCTGGGTCAGAGACAGAGAGACTGGGCAGGGTCAGGGACAGAGAGACAGGGCTGGGTCAGGGACAGAGAGACTGGGCTGGGTCAGGGACAGAGAGGCTGGGCTGGATCAGGGACAGAGAGACTGGGTCAGGGACAGAGAGGCTGGGTCAGGGACAGAGAGGCTGGGTCAGGGACAGAGAGGCTGGGCTGGATCAGGGACAGAGAGACTGGGTCAGGGACAGAGAGGCTGGGTCAGGGACAGAGAGGCTGGGTCAGGGACAGAGACTGGGATGGGTCAGAGACTGGGCTGGGTCAGGGACAGAGAGGCTGGGTCAGGGACAGAGACTTGGCTGGGTCAGGGACAGAGACCGGGCTGGGTCAGGGACAGAGAGACTGGGCTGGGTCAGGGACAGAAAGACTGGGCTGGGTCAGGGACAGAGAGACTGGGCTGGGTCAGGGACAGAGAGACTGGGCTGTGTTAGGGACAGAGAGACTGGGGTGTGTCAGGGACAGAGAGACTGGGCTGTGTCAGGGACAGAGAGACTGGGCTGGATCAGGGACAGAGAGACTGGGTCAGGGACAGAGAGGCTGGGTCAGGGACAGAGACTGGGCTAGGTCAGGGACAGAAACTGGGCTGGGTCAGGGATAGAGAGGCTGGGTCAGGGACAGAGATGCTGGGTCAGGGACAGAGAGGCTGGGTCAGGGACAGAGACGGGGCTTTTTCAGAGACAGAAGGGCTTGGTCAGAGACAGAAGGGCTGGGTCAGAGACAGGGTGATAGTGGGCTGGGTCAGAGACAGAAGGACTCGGTCAGAGACACAGACAGAAGGGCTGGGTCAGAGACAGAAGGGCTGGGCTGGGTCAGAGACAGAGACAGAAGGGCTGGGCTGGGTCAGAGACAGAGATACTGTGCTGGGTCAGAGACAGAAGGGCTGGGCTGGGTCAGAGACAGAAGGGCTGGGCTGGGTCAGAGACAGAAGGGCTGGGTCAGAGACAGAAGGGCTGGGCTGGGTCAGAGACAGAGATACTGGGCTGGGTCAGAGACAGAGATTCTGGGCTGGGATGGGTCAGAGACAGAAGGGCTGGGCTGGGTCAGAGACAGAGACAGAAGGGCTGGGCTGGGTCAGAGACAGAGATACTGTGCTGGGTCAGAGACAGAAGGGCTGGGCTGGGTCAGAGACAGAAGGGCTGGGTCAGAGACAGAAGGGCTGGGCTGGGTCAGAGACAGAGATACTGGGCTAGGTCAGAGACAGAGATACTGGGATGGGTTGGGTCAGAGACAGAAGGGCTGGGCTGGGTCAGAGACAGAAGGGCTGGGCTGGGTCAGAGATTGAGATACTGGGCTGTGTCAGAGACAGAAGGGCTGGGCTGGGTCAGAGACAGAAGGGCTTGGCTGGGTCAGAGACAGAAGGGCTGGGTCAGAGACAAAAATGCTGGGCTGGGTCAGAGACAGAGATACTGGGCTGGGGCAGAGACAGAGATACTGGGCTGGGTCAGAGACAGAGATACTGGGCTGGGTCAGAGACAGAAGGGCTGGGCTGGGTCAGAGACAGAGATACTGGGCTGGGGCAGAGACAGAGATACTGGGCTGGGTCAGAGACAGAGATACTGGGCTGGGTCAGAGACAGAAGGGCTGGGCTGGGTCAGAGACAGAAGGGCTGGGTCAGAGACAGAAGGGCTGGGCTGGGTCAGAGACAAAGATACTGGGCTGGGTCAAAGACAGAGATACTGGGCTGGGCTGGGTCAGAGACAGACGGGCTGGGCTGGGTCAGAGACAGAAGGGCTGGGCTGGGTCAGAGATTGAGATACTGGGCTGGGTCAGAGACAGAAGGGCTGGGCTGGGTCAGAGACAGAAAGGCTTGGCTGGGTCAGAGACAGAAGGGCTGGGTCAGAGACAGAAGGGCTGGGCTCGGTCAGAGACAGAGATACTGGGCTGGGTCAGAGACAGAAGGGCTGGGCTGGGTCAGAGACAGAGATACTGGGCTGGGGCAGAGACAGAGATACTGGGCTAGGTCAGAGACAGAGATACTGGGCTGGGTCAGAGACAGAGATACTGGGCTGGGTCAGAGACAGAGATACTGGGCTGGGCTGGGTCAGAGACAGAAGGGCTGGGCTGGGTCAGAGATTGAGATACTGGGCTGGGTCAGAGATAGAAGGGCTGGGCTGGGTCAGAGACAGAAGGGCTGGGCTGGGTCAGAGATTGAGATACTGGGCTGGGTCAGAGACAGAAGGGCTGGGCTGGGTCAGAGACAGAGATACTGGGCTGGGTCAGAGACAGAGATACTGGGCTGGGTCAGAGACAGAAGGGCTGGGCTGGGTCAGAGACAGAGATACTGGGCTGGGGCAGAGACAGAGATACTGGGCTGGGTCAGAGACAGAGATACTGGGCTGGGTCAGAGACAGAGATACTGGGCTGGGTCAGAGACAGAGATACTGGGCTGGGCTGGGTCAGAGACAGAAGGGCTGGGCTGGGTCAGAGATTGAGATACTGGGCTGGGTCAGAGATAGAAGGGCTGGGCTGGGTCAGAGACAGAAGGGCTGGGCTGGGTCAGAGATTGAGATACTGGGCTGGGTCAGAGACAGAAGGGCTGGGCTGGGTCAGAGACAGAAAGGCTTGGCTGGGTCAGAGACAGAAGGGCTGGGTCAGAGACAGAAGGGCTGGGCTCGGTCAGAGACAGAGATACTGGGCTGGGGCAGAGACAGAGATACTGGGCTGGGTCAGAGACAGAGATACTGGGCTGGGTCAGAGACAGAAGGGCTGGGTCAGAGACAGAGATACTGGGCTGGGTCAGAGACAGAAGGGCTGGGTCAGAGACAGAAGGGCTGGGTCAGAGACAGGGTGATAGTGGGCTGGGTCAGAGACAGAAGGACTCGGTCAGAGACAGAGACAGAAGGGCTGGGTCAGAGACAGAAGGGCTGGGCTGGGTCAGAGACAGAGACAGAAGGGCTGGGCTGGGTCAGAGACAGAGATACTGTGCTGGGTCAGAGACAGAAGGGCTGGGCTGGGTCAGAGACAGAAGGGCTGGGCTGGGTCAGAGACAGAAGGGCTGGGTCAGAGACAGAAGGGCTGGGCTGGGTCAGAGACAGAGATACTGGGCTGGGTCAGAGACAGAGATACTGGGCTGGGATGGGTCAGAGACAGAAGGGCTGGGCTGGGTCAGAGACAGAGACAGAAGGGCTGGGCTGGGTCAGAGACAGAGATACTGTGCTGGGTCAGAGACAGAAGGGCTGGGCTGGGTCAGAGACAGAAGGGCTGGGTCAGAGACAGAAGGGCTGGGCTGGGTCAGAGACAGAGATACTGGGCTAGGTCAGAGACAGAGATACTGGGCTGGGTTGGGTCAGAGACAGAAGGGCTGGGCTGGGTCAGAGACAGAAGGGCTGGGCTGGGTCAGAGATTGAGATACTGGGCTGTGTCAGAGACAGAAGGGCTGGGCTGGGTCAGAGACAGAAGGGCTTGGCTGGGTCAGAGACAGAAGGGCTGGGTCAGAGACAAAAATGCTGGGCTGGGTCAGAGACAGAGATACTGGGCTGGGGCAGAGACAGAGATACTGGGCTGGGTCAGAGACAGAGATACTGGGCTGGGTCAGAGACAGAAGGGCTGGGCTGGGTCAGAGACAGAGATACTGGGCTGGGTCAGAGACAGAGATACTGGGCTGGGTCAGAGACAGAGATACTGGGCTGGGTCAGAGACAGAAGGGCTGGGCTGGGTCAGAGACAGAAGGGCTGGGTCAGAGACAGAAGGGCTGGGCTGGGTCAGAGACAAAGATACTGGGCTGGGTCAGAGACAGAAGGGCTGGGCTGGGTCAGAGACAGAAAGGCTTGGCTGGGTCAGAGACAGAAGGGCTGGGTCAGAGACAGAAGGGCTGGGCTCGGTCAGAGACAGAGATACTGGGCTGGGGCAGAGACAGAGATACTGGGCTGGGTCAGAGACAGAGATACTGGGCTGGGTCAGAGACAGAAGGGCTGGGCTGGGTCAGAGACAGAGATACTGGGCTGGGGCAGAGACAGAGATACTGGGCTGGGTCAGAGACAGAGATACTGGGCTGGGTCAGAGACAGAGATACTGGGCTGGGTCAGAGACAGAGATACTGGGCTGGGCTGGGTCAGAGACAGAAGGGCTGGGCTGGGTCAGAGATTGAGATACTGGGCTGGGTCAGAGATAGAAGGGCTGGGCTGGGTCAGAGACAGAAGGGCTGGGCTGGGTCAGAGATTGAGATACTGGGCTGGGTCAGAGACAGAAGGGCTGGGCTGGGTCAGAGACAGAAAGGCTTGGCTGGGTCAGAGACAGAAGGGCTGGGTCAGAGACAGAAGGGCTGGGCTCGGTCAGAGACAGAGATACTGGGCTGGGGCAGAGACAGAGATACTGGGCTGGGTCAGAGACAGAGATACTGGGCTGGGTCAGAGACAGAAGGGCTGGGCTGGGTCAGAGACAGAGATACTGGGCTGGGGCAGAGACAGAGATACTGGGCTGGGTCAGAGACAGAGATACTGGGCTGGGTCAGAGACAGAGATACTGGGCTGGGTCAGAGACAGAGATACTGGGCTGGGCTGGGTCAGAGACAGAAGGGCTGGGCTGGGTCAGAGATTGAGATACTGGGCTGGGTCAGAGATAGAAGGGCTGGGCTGGGTCAGAGACAGAAGGGCTTGGCTGGGTCAGAGACAGAAGGGCTGGGTCAGAGACAGAAGGGCTGGGCTGGGTCAGAGACAGAGATACTGGGCTGGGGCAGAGACAGAGATACTGGGCTGGGTCAGAGACAGAGATACTGGGCTGGGTCAGAGACAGAAGGGCTGGGCTGGGTCAGAGACAGAGATACTGGGCTGGGGCAGAGACAGAGATACTGGGCTGGGTCAGAGACAGAGATACTGGGCTGGGTCAGAGACAGAACGGCTGGGCTGGGTCAGAGACAGAGATACTGGGGTGGGTCAGAGACCGGGCTGGGTCCGGTCAGGGACACAGACCGGGCTGGGTCAGGGACAGAGAGACTGTGCTCGGTCAGGGACAGAAAGACTGGGCTGGGTCAGGGACAGAGAGACTGGGCTGGGTCAGGGACAGAGAGGCTGGGCTGGATCAGGGACAGAGAGACTGGGTCAGGGACAGAGAGGCTGGGTCAGGGACAGAGAGGCTGGGTCAGGGACAGAGAGGCTGGGCTGGATCAGGGACAGAGAGACTGGGTCAGGGACAGAGAGGCTGGGTCAGGGACAGAGAGGCTGGGTCAGGGACAGAGACTGGGATGGGTCAGGGACAGAGACTGGGCTGGGTCAGGGACAGAGAGGCTGGGTCAGGGACAGAGACTTGGCTGGGTCAGGGACAGAGACCGGGCTGGGTCAGGGACAGAGAGACTGGGCTGGGTCAGGGACAGAAAGACTGGGCTGGGTCAGGGACAGAGAGACTGGGCTGGGTCAGGGACAGAGAGACTTGGCTGTGTTAGGGACAGAGAGACTGGGGTGTGTCAGGGACAGAGAGACTGGGCTGTGTCAGGGACAGAGAGACTGGGCTGGATCAGGGACAGAGAGACTGGGTCAGGGACAGAGAGGCTGGGTCAGGGACAGAGACTGGGCTAGGTCAGGGACAGAGACTGGGCTTGGTCAGGGATAGAGAGGCTGGGTCAGGGACAGAGATGCTGGGTCAGGGACAGAGAGGCTGGGTCAGGGACATAGACTGGGCTGGGTCAGGGACAGAGATACTGGGCTGGGGCAGAGACAGAGATACTGGGCTGGGTCAGAGACAGAGATACTGGGCTGGGTAAGAGACAGAAGGGCTGGGCTGGGTCAGAGACAGAAGGGCTGGGTCAGAGACAGAAGGGCTGGGCTGGGTCAGAGACAGAGATACTGGGCTGGGGCAGAGACAGAGATACTGGGCTGGGTCTGAGACAGAGATACTGGGCTGGGTCAGAGACAGAAGGGCTGGGCTGGGTCAGAGACAGAAGGGCTGGGTCAGAGACAGAAGGGCTGGGCTGGGTCAGAGACAAAGATACTGGGCTGGGTCAAAGACAGAGATACTGGGCTGGGCTGGGTCAGAGACAGACGGGCTGGGCTGGGTCAGAGACAGAAGGGCTGGGCTGGGTCAGAGATTGAGATACTGGGCTGGGTCAGAGACAGAAGGGCTGGGCTGGGTCAGAGACAGAAAGGCTTGGCTGGGTCAGAGACAGAAGGGCTGGGTCAGAGACAGAAGGGCTGGGCTCGGTCAGAGACAGAGATACTGGGCTGGGGCAGAGACAGAGATACTGGGCTGGGTCAGAGACAGAGACTGGGCTGGGTCAGAGACAGAAGGGCTTGGTCAGAGACAGAAGGGCTGGGTCAGAGACAGGGTGATAGTGGGCTGGGTCAGAGACAGAAGGGCTGGGTCAGAGACAGAAGGGCTGGGCTGGGTCAGAGACAGAGATACTGGGCTGGGGCAGAGACAGAGATACTGGGCTGGGTCTGAGACAGAGATACTGGGCTGGGTCAGAGACAGAAGGGCTGGGCTGGGTCAGAGACAGAAGGGCTGGGTCAGAGACAGAAGGGCTGGGCTGGGTCAGAGACAAAGATACTGGGCTGGGTCAAAGACAGAGATACTGGGCTGGGCTGGGTCAGAGACAGACGGGCTGGGCTGGGTCAGAGACAGAAGGGCTGGGCTGGGTCAGAGATTGAGATACTGGGCTGGGTCAGAGACAGAAGGGCTGGGCTGGGTCAGAGACAGAAAGGCTTGGCTGGGTCAGAGACAGAAGGGCTGGGTCAGAGACAGAAGGGCTGGGCTCGGTCAGAGACAGAGATACTGGGCTGGGGCAGAGACAGAGATACTGGGCTGGGTCAGAGACAGAGACTGGGCTGGGTCAGAGACAGAAGGGCTTGGTCAGAGACAGAAGGGCTGGGTCAGAGACAGGGTGATAGTGGGCTGGGTCAGAGACAGAAGGGCTGGGCTGGGTCAGAGACAGAGATACTGGGCTGGGTCAGAGACAGAAGGGCTGGGTCAGAGAAAGAAGGGCTGGGTCAGAGACAGAAGGACTGGGTCAGAGACGGTGATAGTGGGCTGGGTCAGAGACAGAAGGACTGGGTCAGAGACAGAGATACTGGGCTGGGTCAGAGACAGAAGGACTGGGTCAGAGACAGAGACAGAAGGGCTGGGTCAGAGACAGAAGGGCTGGGCTGGGTCAGAGACAGAGACAGAAGGGCTGGGCTGGGTCAGAGACAGAGATACTGTGCTGGGTCAGAGACAGAAGGGCTGGGCTGGGTCAGAGACAGAAGGGCTGGGTCAGAGACAGAAGGGCTGGGCTGGGTCAGAGACAGAGATACTGGGCTGGGTCAGAGACAGAGATACTGGGCTGGGCTGGGTCAGAGACAGAAGGGCTGTGCTGGGTCAGAGATTGAGATACTGGGCTGGGTCAGAGACAGAAGGGCTGGGCTGGGTCAGAGACAGAGATACTGGGCTGGGGCAGAGACAGAGATACTGGGCTGGGGCAGAGACAGAGACCGGGCTGGGTCAGGGACAGAGAGACTGGGCTGGGTCTGGGACAGAGAGACTGGGCTGGGTCAGGGACAGAGAGACTGGGCTGGGTCAGGGACAGAGAGACTGGGCTGGGTCAGGGACAGAGAGACTGGGCTGTGTTAGGGACAGAGAGACTGGGCTGTGTCAGGGACAGAGAGACTGGGCTGTGTCAGGGACAGAGAGACTGGGCAGGGTCAGGGACAGAGAGACACGGCTGGGTCAGGGACAGAGAGACTGGGCTGGGTCAGGGACAGAGAGGCTTGGCTGGATCAGGGACAGAGAGACTGGGTCAGGGACAGAGAGGCTGGGCCAGGGACAGAGAGGCTGGGTCAGGGACAGAGAGACTGGGCTGGGTCAGGGACAGAGAGACTGGGCTGGGTCAGGGACAGAGACTGGGCTGGGTCAGGGACAGAGAGACTGGGCTGGGTCAGGGACAGAGAGACTGGGCTGGGTCAGGGACAGAGAGACTGGGCTGGGTCAGGGACAGAGACTGGGCTGGGTCAGAGACAGAAGGGCTTGGTCAGAGACAGAAGGGCTGGGTCAGAGACAGGGTGATAGTGGGCTAGGTCAGAGACAGAAGGGCTGGGCTGGGTCAGAGACAGAGATACTGGGCTGGGTCAGAGACAGAAGGGCTGGGTCAGAGAAAGAAGGGCTGGGTCAGAGACAGAAGGGCTGGGCTGGTTCAGAGACAGAGATACTGGGCTGGGTCAGAGACAGAAGGGCTGGGTCAGAGAAAGAAGGGCTGGGTCAGAGACAGAAGGGCTGGGTCAGAGACAGGGTGATAGTGGGCTGGGTCAGAGACAGAAGGACTGGGTCAGAGACAGAGATACTGGGCTGGGTCAGAGACAGAAGGGCTGGGTCAGAGACAGAAGGGCTGGGTCAGAGACAGGCTGATAGTGGGCTGGGTCAGAGACAGAAGGACTGGGTCAGAGACAGAGACAGAAGGGCTGGGTCAGAGACAGAAGGGCTGGGCTGGGTCAGAGACAGAGACAGAAGGGCTGGGCTGGGTCAGAGACAGAGATACTGTGCTGGGTCAGAGACAGAAGGGCTGGGCTGGGTCAGAGACAGAAGGGCTGGGTCAGAGACAGAAGGGCTGGGCTGGGTCAGAGACAGAGATACTGGGCTGGGTCAGAGACAGAGATACTGGGCTGGGCTGGGTCAGAGACAGAAGGGCTGGGCTGGGTCAGAGACAGAAGGGCTGGGCTGGGTCAGAGACAGAAGGGCTGGGTCAGAGACAGAAGGGCTGGGCTGGGTCAGAGACAGAGATACTGGGCTGGGTCAGAGACAGAGATACTGGGCTGGGCTGGGTCAGAGACAGAAGGGCTGGGCTGGGTCAGAGACAGAAGGGCTGGGCTGGGTCAGAGATTGAGATAATGGGCTGGGTCAGAGACAGAAGGGCTGGGCTGGGTCAGAGACAGAAGGGCTTGGCTGGGTCAGAGACAGAAGGGCTGGGTCAGAGACAGAAGGGCTGGGCTGGGTCAGAGACAGAGATACTGGGCTGGGGCAGAGACAGAGATACTGGGCTGGGTCAGAGACAGAGATACTGGGCTGGGTCAGAGACAGAAGGGCTGGGCTGGGTCAGAGACAGAGATACTGGGCTGGGGCAGAGACAGAGACCGGGCTGGGTCAGGGACAGAGAGACTGGGCTGGGTCAGGGACAGAGAGACTGGGCTGGGTCAGGGACACAGAGACTGGGCTGGGTCAGGGACAGAGAGACTGGGCTGTGTTAGGGACAGAGAGACTGGGCTGTGTCAGGGACAGAGAGACTGGGCTGTGTCAGGGACAGAGAGACTGGGCAGGGTCAGGGACAGAGAGACTGGGCTGGGTCAGGGACAGAGAGACTGGGCTGGGTCAGGGACAGATAGGCTGGGCTGGATCAGGGACAGAGAGACTGGGTGAGGGACAGAGAGGCTGGGCCAGGGACAGAGAGGCTGGGTCAGGGACAGAGAGACTGGGCTGGGTCAGGGACAGAGAGACTGGGCTGGGTCAGGTACAGAGACTGGGCTGGGTCAGGGACAGAGAGACTGGGCTGGGTCAGGGACAGAGAGACTGGGCTGGGTCAGGGACAGAGAGACTGGGCTGGGTCAGGGACAGAGACTGGGCTGGGTCAGAGACAGAAGGGCTTGGTCAGAGACAGAAGGGCTGGGTCAGAGACAGGGTGATAGTGGGCTAGGTCAGAGACAGAAGGGCTGGGCTGGGTCAGAGACAGAGATACTGGGCTGGGTCAGAGACAGAAGGGCTGGGTCAGAGAAAGAAGGGCTGGGTCAGAGACAGAAGGGCTGGGTCAGAGACAGGGTGATAGTGGGCTGGGTCAGAGACAGAAGGACTGGGTCAGAGACAGAGATACTGGGCTGGGTCAGAGACAGAAGGGCTGGGTCAGAGACAGAAGGGCTGGGTCAGAGACAGGGTGATAGTGGGCTGGGTCAGAGACAGAAGGACTGGGTCAGAGACAGAGACAGAAGGGCTGGGTCAGAGACAGAAGGGCTGGGCTGGGTCAGAGACAGAGACAGAAGGGCTGGGCTGGGTCAGAGACAGAGATACTGTGCTGGGTCAGAGACAGAAGGGCTGGGCTGGGTCAGAGACAGAAGGGCTGGGTCAGAGACAGAAGGGCTGGGCTGGGTCAGAGACAGAGATACTGGGCTGGGTCAGAGACAGAGATACTGGGCTGGGCTGGGTCAGAGACAGAAGGGCTGGGCTGGGTCAGAGACAGAAGGGCTGGGCTGGGTCAGAGATTGAGATACTGGGCTGGGTCAGAGACAGAAGGGCTGGGCTGGGTCAGAGACAGAAAGGCTTGGCTGGGTCAGAGACAGAAGGGCTGGGTCAGAGACAGAAGGGCTGGGCTGGGTCAGAGACAGAGATACTGGGCTGGGGCAGAGACAGAGATACTGGGCTGGGTCAGAGACAGAGATACTGGGCTGGGTCAGAGACAGAAGGGCTGGGCTGGGTCAGAGACAGAGATACTGGGCTGGGGCAGAGACAGAGACCGGGCTGGGTCAGGGACAGAGAGACTGGGCTGGGTCAGGGACAGAGAGACTGGGCTGGGTCAGGGACAGAGAGACTGGGCTGGGTCAGGGACAGAGAGACTGGGCTGTGTTAGGGACAGAGAGACTGGGCTGTGTCAGGGACAGAGAGACTGGGCTGTGTCAGGGACAGAGAGACTGGGCAGGGTCAGGGACAGAGAGACTGGGCTGGGTCAGGGACAGAGAGACTGGGCTGGGTCAGGGACAGATAGGCTGGGCTGGATCAGGGACAGAGAGACTGGGTGAGGGACAGAGAGGCTGGGCCAGGGACAGAGAGGCTGGGTCAGTGACAGAGACTGGGATGGGTCAGGGACAGAGACTGGGCTGGGTCAGGGACAGAGAGGCTGGGTCAGGGACAGAGACTTGGCTGGGTCAGGGACAGAGATACTGGGCTGGGTCAGAGACAGAGATACTGGGCTGGGCTGGGTCAGAGACAGAAGGGCTGGGCTGGTTCAGAGACAGAAGGGCTGGGCTGGGTCAGAGACAGAAGGGCTGGGTCAGAGACAGAAGGGCTGGGCTGGGTCAGAGACAGAAGGGCTTGGCTGGGTCAGAGACAGAAGGGCTGGGTCAGAGACAGAAGGGCTGGGCTGGGTCAGAGACAGAGATACTGGGCTGGGGCAGAGACAGAGATACTGGGCTGGGTCAGAGACAGAGATACTGGGCTGGGTCAGAGACAGAAGGGCTGGGCTGGGTCAGAGACAGAGATACTGGGCTGGGGCAGAGACAGAGACCGGGCTGGGTCAGGGACAGAGAGACTGGGCTGGGTCAGGGACAGAGAGACTGGGCTGGGTCAGGGACAGAGAGACTGGGCTGGGTCAGGGACAGAGAGACTGGGCTGTGTTAGGGACAGAGAGACTGGGCTGTGTCAGGGACAGAGAGACTGGGCTGTGTCAGGGACAGAGAGACTGGGCAGGGTCAGGGACAGAGAGACTGGGCTGGGTCAGGGACAGAGAGACTGGGCTGGGTCAGGGACAGATAGGCTGGGCTGGATCAGGGACAGAGAGACTGGGTGAGGGACAGAGAGGCTGGGCCAGGGACAGAGAGGCTGGGTCAGTGACAGAGACTGGGATGGGTCAGGGACAGAGACTGGGCTGGGTCAGGGACAGAGAGGCTGGGTCAGGGACAGAGACTTGGCTGGGTCAGGGACAGAGATACTGGGCTGGGTCAGAGACAGAGATACTGGGCTGGGCTGGGTCAGAGACAGAAGGGCTGGGCTGGGTCAGAGACAGAAGGGCTGGGCTGGGTCAGAGACAGAAGGGCTGGGTCAGAGACAGAAGGGCTGGGCTGGGTCAGAGACAGAAGGGCTGGGCTGGGTCAGAGACAGAAGGGCTGGGTCAGAGACAGAAGGGCTGGGCTGGGTCAGAGACAGAGATACTGGGCTGGGTCAGAGACAGAGATACTGGGCTGGGCTGGGTCAGAGACAGAAGGGCTGGGCTGGGTCAGAGACAGAAGGGCTGGGCTGGGTCAGAGATTGAGATACTGGGCTGGGTCAGAGACAGAAGGGCTGGGCTGGGTCAGAGACAGAAGGGCTTGGCTGGGTCAGAGACAGAAGGGCTGGGTCAGAGACAGAAGGGCTGGGCTGGGTCAGAGACAGAGATACTGGGCTGGGGCAGAGACAGAGATACTGGGCTGGGTCAGAGACAGAGATACTGGGCTGGGTCAGAGACAGAAGGGCTGGGCTGGGTCAGAGACAGAGATACTGGGCTGGGGCAGAGACAGAGACCGGGCTGGGTCAGGGACAGAGAGACTGGGCTGGGTCAGGGACAGAGAGACTGGGCTGGGTCAGGGACACAGAGACTGGGCTGGGTCAGGGACAGAGAGACTGGGCTGTGTTAGGGACAGAGAGACTGGGCTGTGTCAGGGACAGAGAGACTGGGCTGTGTCAGGGACAGAGAGACTGGGCAGGGTCAGGGACAGAGAGACTGGGCTGGGTCAGGGACAGAGAGACTGGGCTGGGTCAGGGACAGATAGGCTGGGCTGGATCAGGGACAGAGAGACTGGGTGAGGGACAGAGAGGCTGGACCAGGGACAGAGAGGCTGGGTCAGGGACAGAGAGACTGGGCTGGGTCAGGGACAGAGAGACTGGGCTGGGTCAGGGACAGAGACTGGGCTGGGTCAGGGACAGAGAGACTGGGCTGGGTCAGGGACAGAGAGACTGGGCTGGGTCAGGGACAGAGAGACTGGGCTGGGTCAGGGGCAGAGACTGGGCTGGGTCAGAGACAGAAGGGCTTGGTCAGAGACAGAAGGGCTGGGTCAGAGACAGGGTGATAGTGGGCTAGGTCAGAGACAGAAGGGCTGGGCTGGGTCAGAGACAGAGATACTGGGCTGGGTCAGAGACAGAAGGGCTGGGTCAGAGAAAGAAGGGCTGGGTCAGAGACAGAAGGGCTGGGTCAGAGACAGGGTGATAGTGGGCTGGGTCAGAGACAGAAGGACTGGGTCAGAGACAGAGATACTGGGCTGGGTCAGAGACAGAAGGGCTGGGTCAGAGACAGAAGGGCTGGGTCAGAGACAGGGTGATAGTGGGCTGGGTCAGAGACAGAAGGACTGGGTCAGAGACAGAGACAGAAGGGCTGGGCTGGGTCAGAGACAGAGATACTGTGCTGGGTCAGAGACAGAAGGGCTGGGCTGGGTCAGAGACAGAAGGGCTGGGTCAGAGACAGAAGGGCTGGGCTGGGTCAGAGACAGAGATACTGGGCTGGGTCAGAGACAGAGATACTGGGCTGGGCAGGGTCAGAGACAGAAGGGCTGGGCTGGGTCAGAGACAGAAGGGCTGGGCTGGGTCAGAGATTGAGATACTGGGCTGGGTCAGAGACAGAAGGGCTGGGCTGGGTCAGAGACAGAAGGGCTTGGCTGGGTCAGAGACAGAAGGGCTGGGTCAGAGACAGAAGGGCTGGGCTGGGTCAGAGACAGAGATACTGGGCTGGGGCAGAGACAGAGATACTGGAATGGGTCAGAGACAGAGATACTGGGCTGGGTCAGAGACAGAAGGGCTGGGCTGGGTCAGAGACAGAGATACTGGGCTGGGGCAGAGACAGAGACCGGGCTGGGTCAGGGACAGAGAGACTGGGCTGGGTCAGGGACAGAGAGACTGGGCTGGGTCAGGGACAGAGAGACTGGGCTGGGTCAGGGACAGAGAGACTGGGCTGTGTTAGGGACAGAGAGACTGGGCTGTGTCAGGGACAGAGAGACTGGGCTGTGTCAGGGACAGAGAGACTGGGCAGGGTCAGGGACAGAGAGACTGGGCTGGGTCAGGGACAGAGAGACTGGGCTGGGTCAGGGACAGATAGGCTGGGCTGGATGAGGGACAGAGAGACTGGGTGAGGGACAGAGAGGCTGGGCCAGGGACAGAGAGGCTGGGTCAGTGACAGAGACTGGGATGGGTCAGGGACAGAGACTGGGCTGGGTCAGGGACAGAGAGGCTGGGTCAGGGACAGAGACTTGGCTGGGTCAGGGACAGAGACCGGGCTGGGTCATGGACAGAGAGACTGGGCTGGGTCAGGGACAGAGACTGGGCTGGGTCTGGGACAGAGAGACTGGGCTGGGTCAGGGACAGAGAGACTGGGCTGGGTCAGGGACAGAGAGACTGGGCTGGGTCAGGGACAGAGACTGGGCTGGGTCAGAGACAGAAGGGCTTGGTCAGAGACAGAAGGGCTGGGTCAGAGACAGGGTGATAGTGGGCTAGGTCAGAGACAGAAGGGCTGGGCTGGGTCAGAGACAGAGATACTGGGCTGGGTCAGAGACAGAAGGGCTGGGTCAGAGAAAGAAAGGCTGGGTCAGAGACAGAAGGGCTGGGTCAGAGACAGGGTGATAGTGGGCTGGGTCAGAGACAGAAGGACTGGGTCACAGACAGAGACAGAAGGGCCGGGTCAGAGACAGAGACACTGGGCTGCGTCAGAGACAGAAAGGCTGGGCTGGGTCAGATACAGAAATACTGGGCTGGGTCAGAGACAGAAGGGCTGGGTCAGAGACAGAAGGGCTGGGTCATAGACAGAAGGGCTGGGTCAGAGACAGGGTGATAGTGGGCTGGGTCAGAGACAGAAGGACTGGGTCAGAGATAGAGACAGAAGGGCTGGGTCAGACACAGAAGGGCTGGGCTGGGTCAGAGACAGAGACAGAAGGGCTGGGCTGGGTCAGAGACAGAGATACTGTGCTGGGTCAGAGACAGAAGGGCTGGGCTGGGTCAGAGACAGAAGGGCTGGGCTGGGTCAGAGACAGAAGGGCTGGGTCAGAGACAGAAGGGCTGGGCTGGGTCAGAGACAGAGATACTGTGCTGGGTCAGAGACAGAAGGGCTGGGTCAGAGACAGAAGGGCTGGGTCAGAGACAGAAGGGCTGGGCTGGGTCAGAGACAGAGATACTGGGCTGGGACAGAGAGGCTGGGCCAGGGACAGAGAGGCTGGGTCAGGGACAGAGACTTGGCTGGGTCAGGGATAGAGAGACTGGGCTGGGTCAGGGACAGAGACTGGGCTGGGTCAGGGACAGAAAGACTGGGCTGGGTCAGGGACAGAGAGACTGGGCTGGGTCAGGGACAGAGAGACTGGGCTGGGTCAGGGACAGAGAGCCTGGGCTGGGTCAGGGACAGAGAGACTGGGCTGGGTCAGGGACAGAGAGACTAGGCTGGGTCAGGGACAGAGAGGCTGGGTCAGGGACAGAGAGGCTGGGTCAGGGACAGAGAGGCTGGGTCAGGGACAGAGACTGGGCTGGGTTAGGGACAGAGACTGGGCTGGGTCAGGGATAGAGAGGCTGGGTCAGGGACAGAGAGGCTGGGTCAGGGACAGAGATGCTGGTTCAGGGACAGAGAGGCTTGGTCAGGGACAGAGACTGGGCTGGGTCAGGGACAGAGACTGGGCTGGGTCAGGGATAGAGAGGCTGGGTCAGGGACAGATATGCTGGGTCAGGGACAGAGAATGGGCTGGGTCAGGGACATAGACTGGGCTGGGTCAGGGATAGAGAGGCTGGGTCAGGGACAGAGACTTGGCTGGGTCAGGGACAGAGACCGGGCTGGGTCAGGGACACAGACCGGGCTGGGTCAGGGACAGAGAGACTGTGCTCGGTCAGGGATAGAGAGACTGGGCAGGGTCAGGGACAGAGAGACTGGGCTGGGTCAGAGACAGAGAGACTGGGCTGTGTCAGGGACAGAGAGACTGGGTCAGGGACAGAGAGACTGGGTCAGGGACAGAGACTGGGATGGGTCAGGGACAGAGAATGGGCTGGCTCAGGGACAGAGACTGGGCTGGGTCAGGGAAAGAGACTGGGCTGGGTCAGGGACAGAGACTGGGCTGGGCCAGGGACAGAGACTGGGCTGGGTCAGGGACAGAGACTGGGCTGGGTCAGGGATAGAGAGGCTGGGTCAGGGACAGAGACTTGGCTGGGTCAGGGACAGAGACCGGGCTGGGTCAGGGACACAGACTGGGCTGGGTCGGGGACAGAGAGACTGGGCTGGGTCAGAGACAGAGAGACTGGGCTGGGTCAGGGACAGAGAGACTGGGCTGGGTCAGAGACAGAGAGACTGGGCTGGGTCAGGGACAGAGAGACTGGGCTGGGTCATGGACAGAGAGACTGGGCTGGGTCAGGGACAGAGAGACTGAGCTGGGTCAGGGACAGAGAGGCTGGGCTGGGTCAGGGACAGAGAGGCTGGGCTGGATCACGGACAGAGAGACTGGGTCAGAGAGACTGGGCTGGGTCAGGGACAGAGAGACTGGGCTGGGTCAGGGACAGAGAGACTGGGTCAGGGACAGAGAGGCTGGGTCAGGGACAGAGAGGCTGGGTCAGTGACAGAGACTGGGATGGGTCAGGGACAGAGACTGGGCTGGGTCAGGGGCAGAGAGACTGGGTCAGGGACAGAGACTGGGATGGGTCAGGGACAGAGACTGGGCTGGCTCAGGGACAGAGACTGGGCTGGGTCAGGGAAAGAGACTGGGCTGGGTCAGGGACAGAGACTGGGCTGGGCCAGGGACAGAGACTGGGCTGGGTCAGGGATAGAGAGGCTGGGTCAGGGACAGAGACATGGCTGGGTCAGGGACAGAGACCGGGCTGGGTCAGGGACACAGACTGGGCTGGGTCAGGGACAGAGAGACTGGGCTGGGTCAGAGACAGAGAGACTGGGCTGGGTCATGGACAGAGAGACTGGGCTGGGTCATGGACACAGAGACTGGGCTGGGTCAGGGACAGAGAGACTGAGCTGGGTCAGGGACAGAGAGGCTGGGACAGGGACAGAGACTTGGCTGGGTCAGGGATAGAGAGACTGGGCTGGGTCAGGGACAGAGACTGGGCTGGGTCAGGGACAGAGAGACTGGGCTGGGTCAGAGACAGAAGGGCTGGGTCAGAGCCAGAAGGGCTGGGTCAGAGACAGGGTGATAGTTGGCTGGGTCAGAGACAGAAGGACTGGGTCAGAGACAGAGACAGAAGGGATGGGTCAGAGACAGAAGGGCTGGGCTGGGTCAGAGACAGAGATACTGGGCTGGGTCAGAGACAGAAGGGCTGGGCTGGGTCAGGGACAGAGACTGGGCTGGGTCAGGGACAGAGAGACTGGGCTGGGTCAGGGACAGAGAGACTGGGCTGGGTCAGGGACAGAGAGACTGGGCTGGGTCAGGGACAGAGAGACTGGGTCAGGGACAGAGAGGCTGGGTCAGGGACAGAGAGGCTGGGTCAGGGACAGAGATGCTGGGTCAGGACAGAGAGGCTGGGTCAGGGACAGAGACTGGGCTGGGTTAGGGACAGAGAATGGGCTGGGTCAGGGATAGAGCGGCTGGGTCAGGGACAGAGAGGCTGGGTCAGGGACAGAGATGCTGGTTCAGGGACAGAGAGGCTGGGTCAGGGACAGAGACTGGGCTGGGTCAGGGACAGAGACTGGGCTGGGTCAGGGATAGAGAGGCTGGGTCAGGGACAGATATGCTGGGTCAGCGACAGAGAATGGGCTGGGTCAGGGACATAGACTGGGCTGGGTCAGGGATAGAGAGGCTGGGTCAGGGACAGAGACTTGGCTGGGTCAGGGACAGAGACCGGGCTGGGTCAGGGACACAGACCGGGCTGGGTCAGGGACAGAGAGACTGTGCTCGGTCAGGGATAGAGAGACTGGGCAGGGTCAGGGACCGAGAGACTGGGCTGGGTCAGAGACAGAGAGACTGGGCTGTGTCAGGGACAGAGAGACTGGGTCAGGGACAGAGAGACTGGGTCAGGGACAGAGACTGGGATGGGTCAGGGACAGAGACTGGGCTGGCTCAGGGACAGAGACTGGGCTGGGTCAGGGAAAGAGACTGGGCTGGGTCAGGGACAGAGACTGGGCTGGGCCAGGGACAGAGACTGGGCTGGGTCAGGGACAGAGACTGGGCTGGGTCAGGGATAGAGAGGCTGGGTCAGGGACAGAGACTTGGCTGGGTCAGGGACAGAGACCGGGCTGGGTCAGGGACACAGACTGGGCTGGGTCAGGGACAGAGAGACTGGGCTGGGTCAGAGACAGAGAGACTGGGCTGGGTCAGGGACAGAGAGACTGGGCTGGGTCAGAGACAGAGAGACTGGGCTGGGTCAGGGACAGAGAGACTGGGCTGGGTCATGGACACAGAGACTGGGCTGGGTCAGGGACAGAGAGACTGAGCTGGGTCAGGGACAGAGAGGCTGGGTCAGGGACAGAGAGGCTGGGCTGGATCACGGACAGAGAGACTGGGTCAGGGACAGAGAGCCTGGGTCAGGGACAGAGAGGCTGGGTCAGGGACAGAGACTTGGCTGGGTCAGGGACAGAGACCGGGCTGGGTCAGGGACACAGACCGGGCTGGGTCAGGGACAGAGAGACTGTGCTCGGTCAGGGACAGAGAGACTGGGCAGGGTCAGGGACAGAGAGAGACTGGGCTGGGTCAGGGACAGAGAGACTGGGCTGGGTCAGAGACAGAGAGACTGGGCAGGGTCAGGGACAGAGAGACAGGGCTGGGTCAGGGACAGAGAAACTGGGCTGGGTCAGGGACAGAGAGACTGGGCTGGGTCAGGGACAGAGAGGCTGGGCTGGGTCAGGGACAGAGAGGCTGGGCTGGGTCAGGGACAGAGAGGCTGGGCTGGATCAGGGACAGAGAGACTGGGTCAGGGACAGAGGGGCTGGGTCAGGGACAGAGAGGCTGGGTCCGGGACAGAGACTGGGATGGGTCAGGGACAGAGACTGGGCTGGGATAGAGAGGCTGGGTCAGGGACAGAGACTTTGCTGGGTCAGGGACAGAGACCCGGCCGGGTCAGGGACAGAGAGACTCAGCTGGGTCAGGGACAGAGACTTGGCTGGGTCAGGGATAGAGACCGGGCTGGGTCAGGGACAGAGAGGCTGGGTCAGGGACAGAGACTTGGCTGGGTCAGGGACAGAGACCGGGCTGGGTCAGGGACACAGACCGGGCTGGGTCAGGGACAGAGAGACTGTGCTCGGTCAGGGACAGAGACTGGGCTGGGTCAGGGAAAGAGACTGGGCTGGGTCAGGGACAGAGACTGGGCTGGGCCAGGGACAGAGACTGGGCTGGGCCAGGGACAGAGACTGGGCTGGGTTAGGGACAGAGACTGGGCTGGGTCAGGTATAGAGAGGCTGGGTCAGGGACAGAGACTTGGCTGGGTCAGGGACAGAGACCGGGCTGGGTCAGGGACACAGACTGGGCTGGGTCAGGGACAGAGAGACTGGGCTGGGTCAGAGACAGAGAGGCAGGGCTGGGTCAGGGACAGAGAGACTGGGCTGGGTCAGAGACAGAGAGACTTGGCTGGGTCAGGGACAGAGAGACTGGGCTGGGTCATGGACAGAGAGACTGAGCTGGGTCAGGGACAGAGAGGCTGGTCTGGGTCAGGGACAGAGAGGCTGGGCTGGATCACGGACAGAGAGACTGGGTCAGGGACAGAGAGCCTGGGTCAGGGACAGAGAGGCTGGGTCAGGGACAGAGACTTGGCTGGGTCAGGGACAGAGACCGGGCTGGGTCAGGGACACAGAACGGGCTGGGTCAGGGACAGAGAGACTGTGCTCGGTCAGGGACAGAGAGACTGGGCAGGGTCAGGGACAGAGAGAGACTGGGCTGGGTCAGGGACAGAGAGACTGGGCTGGGTCAGAGACAGAGAGACTGGGCAGGGTCAGGGACAGAGAGACAGGGCTGGGTCAGGGACAGAGAGGCTGGGCTGGGTCAGGGACAGAGAGGCTGGGCTGGATCAGGGACAGAGAGACTGGGTCAGGGACAGAGGGGCTGGGTCAGGGACAGAGAGGCTGGGTCAGGGACAGATACTGGGATGGGTCAGGGACAGAGACTGGGCTGGGATAGAGAGGCTGGGTCAGGGACAGAGACTTGGCTGGGTCAGGGATAGAGACCGGGCCGGGTCAGGGACAGAGAGGCTGGGTCAGGGACAGAGACTTGGCTGGGTCAGGGACAGAGACCGGGCTGGGTCAGGGACACAGACCGGGCTGGGTCAGGGACAGAGAGACTGTGCTCGGTCAGGGACAGAGAGACTGGGCAGGGTCAGGGACAGAGAGACTGGGCTGGGTCAGGGACAGAGAGACTGGGTCAGAGACAGAGAGACTGGGTCAGGGACAGAGACTGGGATGGGTCAGGGACAGAGACTGGGCTGGGTCAGGGAAAGAGACTGGGCTGGGTCAGGGACAGAGACTGGGCTGGGCCAGGGACAGAGACTGGGCTGGGTCAGGGACAGAGACTGGGCTGGGTCAGGGATAGAGAGGCTGGGTCAGGGATAGAGACTTGGCTGGGCCAGGGACAGAGACCGGGCTGGGTCAGGGACACAGACTGGGCTGGGTCGGGGACAGAGAGACTGGGCTGGGTCAGAGACAGAGAGACTGGGCTGGGTCAGGGACAGAGAGACTGGGCTGGGTCAGAGACAGAGAGACTGGGCTGGGTCAGGGACAGAGAGACTGGGCTGGGTCATGGACAGAGAGACTGGGCTGGGTCAGGGACAGAGAGACTGAGCTGGGTCAGGGACAGAGAGGCTGGGCTGGGTCAGGGACAGAGAGGCTGGGCTGGATCACGGACAGAGAGACTGGTTCAGGGACAGAGAGCCTAGGTCAGGGACAGAGAGGCTGGGTCAGGGACAGAGACTTGGCTGGGTCAGGGACAGAGACCGGGCTGGGTCAGGGACACAGACCGGGCTGGGTCAGGGACAGAGAGACTGTGCTCGGTCAGGGACAGAGAGACTGGGCAGGGTCAGGGACAGAGAGAGACTGGGCTGGGTCAGGGACAGAGAGACTGGGCTGGGTCAGAGACAGAGAGACTGGGCAGGGTCAGGGACAGAGAGACAGGGCTGGGTCAGGGACAGAGATACTGGGCTGGGTCAGGGACAGAGAGACTGGGCTGGGTCAGGGACAGAGATCCTGGGCTGGGTCAGGGACAGAGAGGCTGGGCTGGATCAGGGACAGAGAGACTGGGTCAGGGACAGAGGGGCTGGGTCAGGGACAGAGAGGCTGGGTCAGGGACAGAGACTGGGATGGGTCAGGGACAGAGACTGGGCTGGGATAGAGAGGCTGGGTCAGGGACAGAGACTTTGCTGGGACAGGGACAGAGACCTGGCCGGGTCAGGGACAGAGAGACTGTGCTCGGTCAGGGACAGAGAGACTGGGCAGGGTCAGGGACAGAGAGACTGGGCTGGGTCAGAGAGAGAGAGACTGGGCTGTGTCAGGGACAGAGAGACTGGGTCAGGGACAGAGAGACTGGGTAAGGGACAGAGACTGGGATGGGTCAGGGACAGAGACTGGGCTGGCTCAGGGACAGAGACTGGGCTGGGTCAGGGAAAGAGACTGGGCTGGGTCAGGGAAAGAGACTGGGCTGGGTCAGGGACAGAGACTGGGCTGGTCCAGGGACAGAGAGACTGGGCTGGGTCAGGGACAGAGACTGGGCTGGGTCAGGGATAGAGTGGCTGGGTCAGGGACAGAGACTTGGCTGGGTCAGGGACAGAGACCGGGCTGGGTCAGGGACACAGACTGGGCTGGGTCAGGGACAGAGAGACTGGGCTGGGTCAGAGACAGAGAGACTGGGCTGGGTCAGGGACAGAGAGACTGGGCTGGGTCAGAGACAGAGAGACTGGGCTGGGTCAGGGACAGAGAGACTGGGCTGGGTCATGGACAGAGAGACTGGGCTGGGTCAGGGACAGAGAGACTGAGCTGGGTCAGGGACAGAGAGGCTGGTCTGGGTCAGGGACAGAGAGGCTGGGCTGGATCACGGACAGAGAGACTGGGTCAGGGACAGAGAGCCTGGGTCAGGGACAGAGAGGCTGGGTCAGGGACAGAGACTTGGCTGGGTCAGGGACAGAGACCGGGCTGGGTCAGGGACACAAACCGGGCTGGGTCAGGGACAGAGAGACTGTGCTCGGTCAGGGACAGAGAGACTGGGCAGGGTCAGGGACAGAGAGAGACTGGGCTGGGTCAGGGACAGAGAGACTGGGCTGGGTCAGAGACAGAGAGACTGGGCAGGGTCAGGGACAGAGAGACAGGGCTGGGTCAGGGACAGAGAGACTGGGCTGGGTCAGGGACAGAGAGACTGGGCTGGGTCAGGGACAGAGAGGCTGGGCTGGGTCAGGGACAGAGAGGCTGGGCTGGATCAGGGACAGAGAGACTGGGTCAGGGACAGAGGGGCTGGGTCAGGGACAGAGAGGCTGGGTCAGGGACAGATACTGGGATGGGTCAGGGACAGAGACTGGGCTGGGATAGAGAGGCTGGGTCAGGGACAGAGACTTTGCTGGGTCAGGGACAGAGACCCGGCCGGGTCAGGGACAGAGAGACTCGGCTGGGTCAAGGACAGAGAGACTGGGCTGGGTCAGGGACAGAGAGACTGGGCTGGGTCAGGGACAGAGAGACTGGGCTGTGTCAGGGACAGAGAGACTGGGCTGGGTCAGGGACAGAGAGACTGGGCTGGGTCAGGGACAGAGAGACTGGGCTGGGTCAGGGACAGAGAGACTGGGCTGGGTCAGGGACAGAGAGACTGGGTCAGGGACAGAGAGGCTGGGACAGGGACAGAGACTTGGCTGGGTCAGGGATAGAGAGACTGGGCTGGGTCAGGGACAGAGACTGGGCTGGGTCAGGGACAGAGAGACTGGGCTGGGTCAGGGACAGAGACACTGAGCTGGGTCAGGGACAGAGAGGCTGGGCTGGGTCAGGGACAGAGAGGCTGGGTCAGGGACAGAGAGGCTGGGACAGGGACAGAGACTTGGCTGGGTCAGGGATAGAGAGACTGGGCTGGGTCAGGGACAGAGACTGGGCTGGGTCAGGGACAGAGAGGCTGGGCTGGATCAGGGACAGAGAGACTGGGTCAGGGACAGAGAGGCTGGGACAGGGACAGAGACTTGGCTGGGTCAGGGATAGAGAGACTGGGCTGGGTCAGGGACAGAGACTGGGCTGGGTCAGGGACAGAGAGACTGGGCTGGGTCAGGGACAGAGACACTGAGCTGGGTCAGGGACAGAGAGGCTGGGCTGGGTCAGGGACAGAGAGGCTGGGCTGGATCAGGGACAGAGAGACTGGGTCAGGGACAGAGAGGCTGGGTCAGGGACAGAGAGGCTGGGTCAGGGACAGAGACTTGGCTGGGTCAGGGACAGAGAGACTGTGCTCGGTCATGGACAGAGAGACTGGGCAGGGTCAGGGACAGAGAGACTGGGCTGGGTCAGAGACAGAGAGACTGGGCATGGTCAGGGACAGAGAGACAGGGCTGGGTCAGGGACAGAGACACTGGGCTGGGTCAGGGACAGAGAGACTGGGCTGGGTCAGGGACAGAGAGGCTGGGCTGGGTCAGGGACAGAGAGGCTGGGCTGGATCAGGGACAGAGAGACTGGGTCAGGGACAGAGAGGCTGGGTCAGGGACAGAGAGGCTGGGTCAGGGACAGAGACTTGGCTGGGTCAGGGACAGAGACCGGGCTGGGTCATGGACAGAGAGACTGGGCTGGGTCAGAGACAGAAGGGCTGTGCTGGGTCAGAAACAGAGATACTGGGCTGGGTCAGAGACAGAAGGGCTGGGTCAGAGCCAGAAGGGCTGGGTCAGAGACAGGGTGATAGTTGGCTGGGTCAGAGACAGAAGGACTGGGTCAGAGACAGAGACAGAAGGGATGGGTCAGAGACAGAAGGGCTGGGCCGGGTCAGAGACAGAGATACTGGGCTGGGTCAGAGACAGAAGGGCTGGGCTGGGTCAGGGACAGAGACTGGGCTGGGTCAGGGACAGAGAGACTGGGCTGGGTCAGGGACAGAGAGACTGGGCTGGGTCAGGGACAGAGAGACTGGGCTGGGTCAGGGACAGAGAGACTGGGTCAGGGACAGAGAGGCTGGGTCAGGGACAGAGAGGCTGGGTCAGGGACAGAGATGCTGGGTCAGGACAGAGAGGCTGGGTCAGGGACAGAGACTGGGCTGGGTTAGGGACAGAGACTGGGCTGGGTCAGGGATAGAGAGGCTGGGTCAGGGACAGAGAGGCTGGGTCAGGGACAGAGATGCTGTTTCAGGGACAGAGAGGCTGGGTCAGGGACAGAGACTGGGCTGGGTCAGGGATAGAGAGGCTGGGTCAGGGACAGATATGCTGGGTCAGCGACAGAGAATGGGCTGGGTCAGGGACATAGACTGGGCTGGGTCAGGGATAGAGAGGCTGGGTCAGGGACAGAGACTTGGCTGGGTCAGGGACAGAGACCGGGCTGGGTCAGGGACACAGACCGGGCTGGGTCAGGGACAGAGAGACTGTGCTCGGTCAGGGATAGAGAGACTGGGCAGGGTCAGGGACCGAGAGACTGGGCTGGGTCAGAGACAGAGAGACTGGGCTGTGTCAGGGACAGAGAGACTGGATCAGGGACAGAGAGACTGGGTCAGGGACAGAGACTGGGATGGGTCAGGGACAGAGACTGGGCTGGCTCAGGGACAGAGACAAGGCTGGGTCAGGGAAAGAGACTGGGCTGGGTCAGGGACAGAGACTGGGCTGGGCCAGGGACAGAGACTGGGATGGGTCAGGGACAGAGACTGGGCTGGCTCAGGGACAGAGACAAGGCTGGGTCAGGGAAAGAGACTGGGCTGGGTCAGGGACAGAGACTGGGCTGGGCCAGGGACAGAGACTGGGCTGGGTCAGGGACAGAGACTGGGCTGGGTCAGGGACAGAGACTGGGCTGGGTCAGGGATAGAGAGGCTGGGTCAGGGACAGAGACTTGGCTGGGTCAGGGACAGAGACCGGGCTGGGTCAGGGACACAGACTGGGCTTGGTCAGGGACAGAGAGACTGGGCTGGGTCAGAGACAGAGAGACTGGGCTGGGTCAGGGACAGAGAGACTGGGCTGGGTCAGAGACAGAGAGACTGGGCTGGGTCAGGGACAGAGAGACTGGGCTGGGTCATGGACACAGAGACTGGGCTGGGTCAGGGACAGAGAGACTGAGCTGGGTCAGGGACAGAGAGGCTGGGCTGGGTCAGGGACAGAGAGGCTGGGCTGGATCACGGACAGAGAGACTGGGTCAGGGACAGAGAGCCTGGGTCAGGGACAGAGAGGCTGGGTCAGGGACAGAGACTTGGCTGGGTCAGGGACAGAGACCGGGCTGGGTCAGGGACACAGACCGGGCTGGGTCAGGGACAGAGAGACTGTGCTCGGTCAGGGACAGAGACTTGGCTGGGTCAGGGACAGAGACCGGGCTGGGTCAGGGACACAGACCGGGCTGGGTCAGGGACAGAGAGACTGTGCTCGGTCAGGGACAGAGACTGGGCTGGGTCAGTGAAAGAGACTGGGCTGGGTCAGGGACAGAGACTGGGCTGGGCCAGGGACAGAGACTGGGCTGGGTCAGGGACAGAGACTGGGCTGGGTCAGGGATAGAGAGGCTGGGTCGGGGACAGAGACTTGGCTGGGTCAGGGACAGAGAGGCTGGGCTGGGTCAGGGACAGAGAGGCTGGGCTGGATCAGGGACAGAGAGACTGGGTCAGGGACAGAGGGGCTGGGTCAGGGACAGAGAGGCTGGGTCAGGGACAGATACTGGGATGGGTCAGGGACAGAGACTGGGCTGGAATAGAGAGGCTGGGTCAGGGACAGAGACTTTGCTGGGTCAGGGACAGAGACCCAGCCGGGTCAGGGACAGAGAGACTCGGCTGGGTCAAGGACAGAGAGACTGGGCTGGGTCAGGGACAGAGAGACTGGGCTGGGTCAGGGACAGAGAGACTGGGCTGTGTCAGGGACAGAGAGACTGGGCTGGGTCAGGGACAGAGAGACTGGGCTGGGTCAGGGACAGAGAGACTGGGCTGGGTCAGGGACAGAGAGACTTGGCTGGGTCAGGGACAGAGACCGGGCTGGGTCAGGGACACAGACTGGGCTGGGTCAGGGACAGAGAGACTGGGCTGGGTCAGAGACAGAGAGACTGGGCTGGGTCAGGGACAGAGAGACTGGGCTGGGTCAGAGACAGAGAGACTGGGCTGGGTCAGGGACAGAGAGACTGGGCTGGGTCAGGGACAGAGAGACTGGGCTGGGTCAGGGACAGAGAGACTGAGCTGGGTCAGGGACAGAGAGACTGGGCTGGGTCAGAGACAGAGAGACTGGGCTGGGTCAGGGACAGAGAGACTGGGCTGGGTCAGGGACAGAGAGACTGAGCTGGGTCAGGGACAGAGAGGCTGGGCTGGGTCAGGGACAGAGAGGCTGGGTCAGGGACAGAGACCTGGCTGGGTCAGGGACAGAGACCGGGCTGGGTCAGGGACACAGACCGGGCTGGGTCAGGGACAGAGAGACTGTGCTCGGTCAGGGACAGAGAGACTGGGCAGGGTCAGGGACAGAGAGAGACTGGGCTGGGGCAGGGACAGAGAGACTGGGCTGGGTCAGAGACAGAGAGACTGGGCAGGGTCAAGGACAGAGAGGCTGGGCTGGGTCAGGGACAGAGAGGCTGGGCTGGGACAGAGACTGGGCTGGGATAGAGAGGCTGGGTCAGGGACAGAGACTTTGCTGGGTCAGGGACAGAGACCCGGCCGGGTCAGGGACAGAGAGACTCGGCTGGGTCAGGGACAGAGAGACTGGGCTGGGTCAGGGACAGAGAGACTGGGCTGGGTCAGGGACAGAGAGACTGGGCTGTGTCAGGGACAGAGAGACTGGGCTGGGTCAGGGACAGAGAGACTGGGCTGGGTCAGGGACAGAGAGACTGGGCTGGGTCAGGGACAGAGAGACTGGGCTGGGTCAGGGACAGAGAGGCTGGGCTGAGTCAGGGACAGAGAGGCTGGGCTGGATCAGGGACAGAGAGACTGGGTCAGGGACAGAGAGGCTGGGACAGGGACAGAGACTTGGCTGGGTCAGGGATAGAGAGACTGGGCTGGGTCAGGGACAGAGACTGTTCTGGGTCAGGGACAGAGAGACTGGGCTGGGTCAGGGACAGAGAGACTGAGCTGGGTCAGGGACAGAGAGACTGAGCTGGGTCAGGGACAGAGAGGCTGGGCTGGGTCAGGGACAGAGAGGCTGGGCTGGATCAGGGACAGAGAGACTATTTCAGGGACAGAGAGGCTGGGTCAGGGACAGATAGGCTGGGTCAGGGACAGAGACTTGGCTGGGTCAGGGACAGAGACCGGGCTGGGTCAGGGACACAGACCGGGCTGGGTCAGGGACAGAGAGACTGTGCTCGGTCATGGACAGAGAGACTGGGCAGGGTCAGGGACAGAGAGACTGGGCTGGGTCAGAGACAGAGAGACTGGGCATGGTCAGGGACAGAGAGACAGGGCTGGGTCAGGGACAGAGAGACTGGGCTGGGTCAGGGACAGAGAGACTGGGCTGGGTCAGGGACAGAGAGGCTGGGCTGGGTCAGGGACAGAGAGGCTGGGCTGGATCAGGGACAGAGAGACTGGGTCAGGGACAGAGAGGCTGGGTCAGGGACAGAGAGGCTGGGTCAGTGACAGAGACTGGGATGGGTCAGGGACAGAGACTGGGCTGGGTCAGGGACAGAGAGGCTGGGTCAGGGACAGAGACTTGGCTGGGTCAGGGACAGAGACCGGGCTGGGTCATGGACAGAGCGACTGGGCTGGGTCAGAGACAGAAGGGCTGTGCTGGGTCAGAAACAGAGATACTGGGCTGGGTCAGAGACAGAAGGGCTGGGTCAGAGCCAGAAGGGCTGGGTCAGAGACAGGGTGATAGTTGGCTGGGTCAGAGACAGAAGGACGGGGTCAGAGACAGAGACAGAAGGGATGGGTCAGAGACAGAAGGGCTGGGTCAGAGACAGAGATACTGGGCTGGGTCAGAGACAGAAGGGCTGGGCTGGGTCAGGGACAGAGACTGGGCTGGGTCAGGGACAGAGAGACTGGGCTGGGTCAGGGACAGAGAGACTGGGCTGGGTCAGGGACAGAGAGACTGGGCTGGGTCAGGGACAGAGAGACTGGGTCAGGGACAGAGAGGCTGGGTCAGGGACAGAGAGGCTGGGTCAGGGACAGAGAGGCTGGGTCAGGAACAGAGACTGGGATGGGTCAGGGACAGAGACTGGGCTGGGATAGAGAGGCTGGGTCAGGGACAGAGACTTTGCTGGGTCAGGGACAGAGACCCGGCCGGGTCAGGGACAGAGAGACTCGGCTGGGTCAGGGACAGAGACTTGGCTGGGTCAGGGATAGAGACCGGGCTGGGTCAGGGACAGAGAGGCTGGGTCATGGACAGAGACTTGGCTGGGTCAGGGACAGAGACCGGGCTGGGTCAGGGACACAGACCGGGATGGGTCAGGGACAGAGAGACTGTGTTCGGTCAGGGACAGAGACTGGGCTGGGTCAGGGAAAGAGACTGGGCTGGGTCAGGGACAGAGACTGGGCTGGGCCAGGGACAGAGACTGGGCTGGGTCAGGGACAGAGACTGGGCTGGGTCAGGGATAGAGAGGCTGGGTCAGGGACAGAGACTTGGCTGGGTCAGGGACAGAGACCGGGCTGGGTCAGGGACACAGACTGGGCTGGGTCAGGGACAGAGAGACTGGGCTGGGTCAGAGACAGAGAGGCTGGGCTGGGTCAGGGACAGAGAGACTGGGCTGGGTCAGAGACAGAGAGACTGGGCTGGGTCAGGGACAGAGAGACTCGGCTGGGTCATGGACAGAGAGACTGGGCTGGGTCAGGGACAGAGAGACTGTGCTGGGTCAGGGACAGAGAGGCTGGGCTGGGTCAGGGACAGAGAGGCTGGGGTGGGTCAGGGACAGAGAGGCTGGGCTGGGTCAGGGACAGAGAGGCTGGGCTGGATCAGGGACAGAGAGACTGGGTCAGGGACAGAGGGGCTGGGTCAGGGACAGAGAGGCTGGGTCAGGGACAGAGACTTGGCTGGGTCAGGGACAGAGAGACTGTGCTCGGTCAGGGACAGAGAGACTGGGCAGGGTCAGGGACAGAGAGAGACTGGGCTGGGTCAGGGACAGAGAGAGACTGGGCTGGGTCAGGGACAGAGAGACTGGGCTGGGTCAGTGACAGAGAGACTGGGCAGGGTCAGGGACAGAGAGACAGGGCTGGGTCAGGGACAGAGAGACTGGGCTGGGTCAGGGACAGAGAGACTGGGCTGGGTCAAGGACAGAGAGGCTGGGCTGGGTCAGGGACAGAGAGGCTGGGCTGGATCAGGGACAGAGAGACTGGGTCAGGGACAGAGGGGCTGGGTCAGGGACAGAGAGGCTGGGTCAGGGACAGAGACTGGGATGGGTCAGGGACAGAGACTGGGCTGGGATAGAGAGGCTGGGTCAGGGACAAAGACTTTGCTGGGTCAGGGACAGAGACCCGGCCGGGTCAGGGACAGAGAGACTCGGCTGGGTCAGGGACAGAGAGACTGGGCTGGGTCAGGGACAGAGAGACTGGGCTGGGTCAGGGACAGAGAGACTGGGCTGTGTCAGGGACAGAGAGACTGGGCTGGGTCAGGGACAGAGAGACTGGGCTGGGTCAGGGACAGAGAGACTGGGCTGGGTCAGGGACAGAGAGGCTGGGCTGGGTCAGGGACAGAGAGACTGTGCTCGGTCAGGGACAGAGACTGGGCTGGGTCAGGGAAAGAGACTGGGCTGGGTCAGGGACAGAGACTGGGCTGGGCCAGGGACAGAGACTGGGCTGGGTCAGGGACAGAGACTGGGCTGGGTCAGGGATAGAGAGGCTGGGTCAGGGACAGAGACTTGGCTGGGTCAGGGACAGAGACCGGGCTGGGTCAGGGACACAGACTGGGCTGGGTCAGGGACAGAGAGACTGGGCTGGGTCAGAGACAGAGAGGCTGGGCTGGGTCAGGGACAGAGAGACTGGGCTGGGTCAGAGACAGAGAGACTGGGCTGGGTCAGGGACAGAGAGACTGGGCTGGGTCATGGACAGAGAGACTGGGCTGGGTCAGGGACAGAGAGACTGAGCTGGGTCATGGACAGAGAGGCTGGGCTGGGTCAGGGACAGAGAGGCTGGGCTGGGTCAGGGACAGAGAGGCTGGGCTGGATCACGGACAGAGAGACTGGGTCAGGGACAGAGAGCCTGGGTCAGGGACAGAGAGGCTGGGTCAGGGACAGAGACTTGGCTGGGTCAGGGACAGAGACTTGGCTGGGTCAGGGACAGAGACCGGGCTGGGTCAGGGACACAGACCGGGCTGGGTCAGGGACAGAGAGACTGTGCTCGGTCAGGGACAGAGAGACTGGGCTGGGTCAGGGACAGAGAGACTGGGCTGGGTCAGAGACAGAGAGACTGGGCAGGGTCAGGGACAGAGAGACAGGGCTGGGTCAGGGACAGAGAGACTTGGCTGGGTCAGGGACAGAGAGACTGGGCTGGGTCAGGGACAGAGAGGCTGGGCTGGGTCAGGGACAGAGAGGCTGGGCTGGATCAGGGACAGAGAGACTGGGTCAGGGACAGAGGGGCTGTGTCAGCGACAGAGAGGCTGGGTTTAGGGACAGAGACTGGGATGGGTCAGGGACAGAGACTGGGCTGGGATAGAGAGGCTGGGTCAGGGACAAAGACTTTGCTGGGTCAGGGACAGAGACCCGGCCGGGTCAGGGACAGAGAGACTCGGCTGGGTCAGGGACAGAGAGACTGGGCTGGGTCAGGGACAGAGAGACTGGGCTGGGTCAGGGACAGAGAGACTGGGCTGTGTCAGGGACAGAGAGACTGGGCTGGGTCAGGGACAGAGAGACTGGGCTGGGTCAGGGACAGAGAGACTGGGCTGGGTCAGGGACAGAGAGACTGGGCTGAGTCAAGGACAGAGAGGCTGGGCTGGGTCAGGGACAGAGAGGCTGGGCTGGATCAGGGATAGAGAGACTGGGTCAGGGACAGAGAGGCTGGGACAGGGACAAAGACTTGGCTGGGTCAGGGATAGAGAGACTGGGCTGGGTCAGGGACAGAGACTGGGCTGGGTCAGGGACAGAGAGACTGGGCTGGGTCAGGGACAGAGAGACTGAGCTGGGTCAGGGACAGAGAGGCTGGGCTGGGTCAGGGACAGAGAGGCTGGGCTGGATCAGGGACAGAGAGACTGGGTCAGGGCCAAAGAGGCTGGGTCAGGGACAGAGAGGCTGGGTCAGGGACAGAGACTTGGCTGGGTCAGGGACAGAGACCGGGCTGGGTCAGGGACACAGACCGGGCTGGGTCAGGGACAGAGAGACTGTGCTCGGTCATGGACAGAGAGACTGGGCAGGGTCAGGGACAGAGAGGCTGGGACAGGGACAGAGACTTGGCTGGGTCAGGGATAGAGAGACTGGGCTGGGTCAGGGACAGAGACTGGGCTGGGTCAGGGACAGAGAGACTGGGCTGGGTCAGGGACAGAGAGACTGAGCTGGGTCAGGGACAGAGAGACTGAGCTGGGTCAGGGACAGAGAGACAGGGTTGGGTCAGGGACAGAGAGACTGGGCTGGGTCAGGGACAGAGAGACTGGGCTGGGTCAGGGACAGAGAGGCTGGGCTGGGTCAGGGACAGAGAGGCTGGGCTGGATCAGGGACAGAGAGACTGGGTCAGGGACAGAGAGGCTGGGTCAGGGACAGAGAGGCTGGGTCAGTGACAGAGACTGGGATGGGTCAGGGACAGAGACTTGGCTGGGTCAGGGACAGAGAGGCTGGGTCAGGGACAGAGACTTGGCTGGGTCAGGGACAGAGACCGGGCTGGGTCATGGACAGAGAGACTGGGCTGGGTCAGTGACAGAGAGACTGGGCTGGGTCAGGGACAGAGAGACTGGGCTGGGTCAGGGACAGAGAGACTTGGCTGTGTTAGGGACAGAGAGACTGGGCTGTGTCAGGGACAGAGAGACTGGGCTGTGTCAGGGACAGAGAGACTGGGCAGGGTCAGGGACAGAGAGACTGGGCTGGGTCAGGGACAGAGAGACTGGGCTGGGTCAGGGACAGAGAGGCTGGGCTGGATCAGGGACAGAGAGACTGGGTCAGGGACAGAGAGGCTGGGCCAGGGACAGAGAGGCTGGGTCAGGGACAGAGACTTGGCTGGGTCAGGGATAGAGAGACTGGGCTGGGTCAGGGACAGAAACTGGGCTGGGTCAGGGACAGAGAGACTGGGCTGGGTCAGGGACAGAGAGACTGGGCTGGGTCAGGGACAGAGAGCCTGGGCTGGGTCAGGGACAGTGAGGCTGGGTCAGGGACAGAGACTGGGCTAGGTCAGGGACAGAGAGACTGGGCTGGGTCAGGGACAGAGAGACTAGGCTGGTTCAGGGACAGAGAGCTTGGGTCAGGGACAGAGAGGCTGGGTCAGGGACAGAGATGCTGGGTTAGGGACAGAGAGGCTGGGTCAGGGACAGAGACTGGGCTGGGTCAGGGATAGAGAGGCTGGGTCAGGGACAGAGAGGCTGGGTCAGGGACAGAGAGGCTGGGTCAGGGACAGAGAGGCTGGGTCAGGGACAGAGACTGGGCTGGGTCAGGGACAGAGACTGGGCTGGGTCAGGGACAGAGACTGGGCTGGGTCAGGGATAGAGAGGCTGGGTCACTGACAGAGATGCTGGGTCAGGGACAGAGAGGCTGGGTCAGGGACAGAGACTGGGCTGGGTCAGGGACAAAGACTGGGCTGGGTCAGAGACAGAAGGGCTGGGTCAGAGGCAGAAGGGCTGGGTCAGAGACAGGGTGATAGTGGGCTGGGTCAGAGACAGAAGGGCTGGAATGGGTCAGAGACAGAGATACTGGGCTGGGTCAGAGACAGAAGGGCTGGGTCAGAGAAAGAAGGGCTGGGTCAGAGACAGAAGGGCTGGGTCAGAGACAGGGTGATAGTGGGCTGGGTCAGAGACAGAAGGACTGGGTCAGAGACAGAGACAGAAGGGCTGGGTCAGAGACAGAAGGGCTGGGTCAGAGACAGAAGGGCTGGGTCAGAGACAGGGTGATAGTGGGCTGGGTCAGAGACAGAAGGACTGGGTCACAGACAGAGACAGAAGGGCTGGGTCAGAGACAGAAGGGCTGGGCTGGGTCAGAGACAGAGACACTGGGCTGGGTCATGGACAGAGAGACTGGGCAGGGTCAGGGACAGAGAGACTGGGCTGGGTCAGAGACAGAGACACTGGGCTGGGTCAGGGACACAGACCGGGCTGGGTCAGGGACAGAGAGACTGTGCTCGGTCATGGACAGAGAGACTGGGCAGGGTCAGGGACAGAGAGACTGGGCTGGGTCAGAGACAGAGAGACTGGGCATGGTCAGGGACAGAGAGACAGGGCTGGGTCAGGGACAGAGAGACTGGGCTGGGTCAGGGACAGAGAGACTGGGCTGGGTCAGGGACAGAGAGGCTGGGCTGGGTCAGGGACAGAGAGGCTGGGCTGGATCAGGGACAGAGAGACTGGGTCAGGGACAGAGAGGCTGGGTCAGGGACAGAGAGGCTGGGTCAGTGACAGAGACTGGGATGGGTCAGGGACAGAGACTTGGCTGGGTCAGGGACAGAGAGGCTGGGTCAGGGACAGAGACTTGGCTGGGTCAGGGACAGAGACCGGGCTGGGTCATGGACAGAGAGACTGGGCTGGGTCAGTGACAGAGAGACTGGGCTGGGTCAGGGACAGAGAGACTGGGCTGGGTCAGGGACAGAGAGACTAGGCTGGTTCAGGGACAGAGAGCTTGGGTCAGGGACAGAGAGGCTGGGTCAGGGACAGAGACTGGGCTAGGTCAGGGACAGAGAGACTGGGCTGGGTCAGGGACAGAGAGACTAGGCTGGTTCAGGGACAGAGAGCTTGGGTCAGGGACAGAGAGGCTGGGTCAGGGACAGAGATGCTGGGTTAGGGACAGAGAGGCTGGGTCAGGGACAGAGACTGGGCTGGGTCAGGGATAGAGAGGCTGGGTCAGGGACAGAGAGGCTGGGTCAGGGACAGAGATGCTGGGTTAGGGACAGAGAGGCTGGGTCAGGGACAGAGAGGCTGGGTCAGGGACAGAGAGGCTGGGTCAGGGACAGAGACTGGGCTGGGTCAGGGACAGAGACTGGGCTGGGTCAGGGACAGAGACTGGGCTGGGTCAGGGATAGAGAGGCTGGGTCACTGACAGAGATGCTGGGTCAGGGACAGAGAGGCTGGGTCAGGGACAGAGACTGGGCTGGGTCAGGGACAAAGACTGGGCTGGGTCAGAGACAGAAGGGCTGGGTCAGAGGCAGAAGGGCTGGGTCAGAGACAGGGTGATAGTGGGCTGGGTCAGAGACAGAAGGGCTGGAATGGGTCAGAGACAGAGATACTGGGCTGGGTCAGAGACAGAAGGGCTGGGTCAGAGAAAGAAGGGCTGGGTCAGAGACAGAAGGGCTGGGTCAGAGACAGGGTGATAGTGGGCTGGGTCAGAGACAGAAGGACTGGGTCAGAGACAGAGACAGAAGGGCTGGGTCAGAGACAGAAGGGCTGGGTCAGAGACAGAAGGGCTGGGTCAGAGACAGGGTGATAGTGGGCTGGGTCAGAGACAGAAGGACTGGGTCACAGACAGAGACAGAAGGGCTGGGTCAGAGACAGAAGGGCTGGGCTGGGTCAGAGACAGAGACACTGGGCTGGGTCATGGACAGAGAGACTGGGCAGGGTCAGGGACAGAGAGACTGGGCTGGGTCAGAGACAGAGACACTGGGCTGGGTCAGGGACACAGACCGGGCTGGGTCAGGGACAGAGAGACTGTGCTCGGTCATGGACAGAGAGACTGGGCAGGGTCAGGGACAGAGAGACTGGGCTGGGTCAGAGACAGAGAGACTGGGCATGGTCAGGGACAGAGAGACAGGGCTGGGTCAGGGACAGAGAGACTGGGCTGGGTCAGGGACAGAGAGACTGGGCTGGGTCAGGGACAGAGAGGCTGGGCTGGGTCAGGGACAGAGAGGCTGGGCTGGATCAGGGACAGAGAGACTGGGTCAGGGACAGAGAGGCTGGGTCAGGGACAGAGAGGCTGGGTCAGTGACAGAGACTGGGATGGGTCAGGGACAGAGACTTGGCTGGGTCAGGGACAGAGAGGCTGGGTCAGGGACAGAGACTTGGCTGGGTCAGGGACAGAGACCGGGCTGGGTCATGGACAGAGAGACTGGGCTGGGTCAGTGACAGAGAGACTGGGCTGGGTCAGGGACAGAGAGACTGGGCTGGGTCAGGGACAGAGAGACTGGGCTGTGTTAGGGACAGAGAGACTGGGCTGTGTCAGGGACAGAGAGACTGGGCTGTGTCAGGGACAGAGAGACTGGGCAGGGTCAGGGACAGAGAGACTGGGCTGGGTCAGGGACAGAGAGACTGGGCTGGGTCAGGGACAGAGAGGCTGGGCTGGATCAGGGACAGAGAGACTGGGTCGGGGACAGAGAGGCTGGGCCAGGGACAGAGAGGCTGGGTCAGGGACAGAGACTTGGCTGGGTCAGGGATAGAGAGACTGGGCTGGGTCAGGGACAGAAACTGGGCTGGGTCAGGGACAGAGAGACTGGGCTGGGTCAGGGACAGAGAGACTGGGCTGGGTCAGGGACAGAGAGCCTGGGCTGGGTCAGGGACAGTGAGGCTGGGTCAGGGACAGAGACTGGGCTAGGTCAGGGACAGAGAGACTGGGCTGGGTCAGGGACAGAGAGACTAGGCTGGTTCAGGGACAGAGAGGCTGGGTCAGGGACAGAGAGGCTGGGTCAGGGACAGAGATGCTGGGTCAGGGACAGAGATGCTGGTTCAGGAACAGAGAGGCTGGGTCAGGGACAGAGACTGTTTTGGGTCAGGGACAGAGACTGGGCTGGGTCAGGGATAGAGAGGCTGGGTCAGGGACAGAGATGCTGGGTCAGGGACAGAGAGGCTGGGTCAGGGACAGAGAGGCTGGGTCAGGGACAGAGAGGCTGGGTCAGGGACAGAGATGCTGGTTCAGGAACAGAGAGGCTGGGTCAGGGACAGAGACTGGGCTGGGTCAGGGACAGAGACTGGGCTGGGTCAGGGATAGAGAGGCTGGGTCAGGGACAGAGAGGCTGGGTCAGGGACAGAGACTGGGCTGGGTCAGGGACAAAGACTGGGCTGGGTCAGAGACAGAAGGGCTGGGTCAGAGGCAGAAGGGCTGGGTCAGAGACAGGGTGATAGTGGGCTGGGTCAGAGACAGAAGGGCTGGAATGGGTCAGAGACAGAGATACTGGGCTGGGTCAGAGACAGAAGGGCTGGGTCAGAGAAAGAAGTGCTGGCCCAGAGACAGAAGGGCTGGGTCAGAGACAGGGTGATAGTGGGCTGGGTCAGAGACAGAAGGACTGGGTCAGAGACAGAGATACTGGGCTGGGTCAGAGACAGAAGGGCTGGGTCAGAGACAGAAGGGCTGGGTCAGAGACAGGGTGATAGTGGGCTGGGTCAGAGACAGAAGGACTGGGTCACAGACAGAGACAGAAGGGCTGGGTCAGAGACAGAAGGGCTGGGTCAGAGACAGAGACACTGGGCTGGGTCAGAGACAGAAAGGCTGTGTCAGAGACAGAAGGGCTGTGTCAGAGACAGAAGGGCTGGGTCAGAGACAGAAGGACTGGGTCAGAGACAGGGTGATAGTGGGCTGGGTCAGAGACAGAAGGACTGGGTCAGAGACAGAGACAGAAGGGCTGGGTCAGAGACAGAAGGGCTGGGCTGGGTCAGAGACAGAGACAGAAGGGCTGGGCTGGGTCAGAGACAGAGATAGTGTATTGGGTCAGAGACAGAAGGGCTGGGCTGGGTCAGAGACAGAAGGGCTGGGCTGGGTCAGAGACAGAAGGGCTGGGTCAGAGACAGAAGGGCTGGGCTGGGTCAGAGACAGAGATACTGGGCTGGGTCAGAGACAGAGATACTGTGCTGGGTCAGAGACAGAAGGGCTGGGCTGGGTCAGAGACAGAAGGGCTGGGCTGGGTCAGAGACAGAAGGGCTGGGTCAGAGACAGAAGGGCTGGGATGGGTCAGAGACAGAGATACTGGGCTGGGTCAGAGACAGAGATACTGGGCTGGGCTGGGTCAGAGACAGAAGGGCTGGGCTGGGTCAGAGACAGAAGGGCTGGGCTGGGTCAGAGACAGAAGGGCTGGGTCAGAGACAGAAGGGCTGGGCTGGGTCAGAGACAGAGATACTGGGCTGGGTCAGAGACAGAAGGGCTGGGCTGGGTCAGAGACAGAGATACTGGGCTGGGTCAGAGACAGAGACAGAAGGGCTGGGCTGGGTCAGAGACAGAGATACTGGGCTGGGTCAGAGACAGAAGGGCTGGGCTGGGTCACAGACAGAAGGGTTGGGTCAGAGACAGAAGGGCTGGGCTGGGTCAGAGACAGAGATACTGGGCTGGGTCAGAGACAGAGATACTGGGCTGGGTCAGAGACAGAAGGGCTGGGCTGGGTCAGAGATAGGGTGATAGTGGGCTGGGTCAGAGACAGAGATACTTGTCTGGGCTGGGTCAGATACAGAAGGGCTGGGCTGGGTCAGAGATAGGGTGATAGTGGGCTGGGTCAGAGACAGGGTGATAGTAGGGGAAGAGAAGGTCCCACGGAGGGAAACTGGTCCCTTTCTCTGGCTCTTGTTCCTGGAGGAACCATGGAGTGGAGGCTTGGCTTAGTAGGGATATGACTTTCGGATATTTTTAGTTCACCGGGGAAAGTTTTGTATCTTTAATGAGGCTAACAGAGGTGTCGGAGTTTCTCATAGCCTAGTGATTAGAGTGTAGAGGTGGCAGGTAGCCTAGTGGTTAGAGTGTAGAGGCGGCAGGTAGCCTAGTGGTTAGAGTGTAGAGGTGGCAGGTAGCCTAGTGGTTAGAGTGTAGAGGTGGCAGGTAGCCTAGTGGTTAGAGTGTAGAGGTGGCAGGTAGCCTAGAAGTTAGAGCTTTGGTACAAATCTGTCGCTCTGCCCCTGAACAAGGCAGTTAACCCACTGCCACTAGAGGTGGCAGGTAGCCTAGTGGTTAGAGTGTAGAGGCGGCAGGTAGCCTAGTGGTTAGAGTGTAGAGGTGGCAGGTAGCCTAGTGGTTAGAGTGTAGAGGCGGCAGGTAGCCTAGTGGTTAGAGTGTAGAGGTGGCAGGTAGCCTAGTGGTTAGAGTGTAGAGGTGGCAGGTAGCCTAGTGGTTAGAGTGTAGAGGTGGCAGGTAGCCTAGAAGTTAGAGCGTTGGTACAAATCTGTCGCTCTGCCCCTGAACAAGGCAGTTAACCCACTGCCACTAGAGGTGGCAGGTAGCCTAGTGGTTAGAGTGTAGAGGCGGCAGGTAGCCTATTGGTTAGAGTGTAGAGGTGGCAGGTAGCCTAGTGGTTAGAGTGTAGAGGCGGCAGGTAGCCTAGTGGTTAGAGTGTAGAGGTGGCAGGTAGCCTAGTGGTTAGAGTGTAGAGGTGGCAGGTAGTCTAGAAGTTAGAGCGTTGGTACAAATCTGTCGCTCTGCCCCTGAACAAGGCAGTTAACCCACTGCCACTAGAGGTGGCAGGTAGCCTAGTGGTTAGAGTGTAGAGGCGGCAGGTAGCCTATTGGTTAGAGTGTAGAGGTGGCAGGTAGCCTAGTGGTTAGAGTGTAGAGGCGGCAGGTAGCCTAGTGGTTAGAGTGTAGAGGTGGCAGGTAGCCTAGTGGTTAGAGTGTAGAGGTGGCAGGTAGTCTAGAAGTTAGAGCGTTGGTACAAATCTGTCGCTCTGCCCCTGAACAAGGCAGTTAACCCACTGCCACTAGAGGTGGCAGGTAGCCTAGTGGTTAGAGTGTAGAGGTGGCAGGTAGCCTAGTGGTTAGAGTGTAGAGGCGGCAGGTAGCCTAGTGGTTAGAGTGTAGAGGCGGCAGGGTAGCCTAGTGGTTAGAGTGTAGAGGTGGCAGGTAGCCTAGTGGTTAGAGTGTAGAGGTGGCAGGTAGCCTAGAAGTTAGAGCGTTGGTACAAATCTGTCGTTCTGCCCCTGAACAGGCAGTTAACCCACTGCTCCTAGGCCGTCACTGAAAATAAGAATTTGTTCTTAACTGACTTGCCTGGTTAAATAAAGAATTTTAAAAAATCAAATAAAAAGTTGATTGGTCGCGTATGCAGATGTCACAGCAGGTGTTCCTGGCGCCTACAGTGCATTTCAATCCAGACCTACAGTAGGGCAGGCTTGGATTCGCCAAAAGGTTTTTTCCCCAGCAGCATTCCGTGCATACTGATCGTCGATGTTGGCGATGTCATTAACAAAATAGCCTCCAATACCCTACTCAGCAAACTGGATGCAGTCTATCACAGTGCCATCCGTTGTCACCAAAGCCCCATATACCACCCACCACTGCGACCTGTAGTGGCCCTCGCTACATATTCGCTACATATTCGTTGCCAAACCCACTGGCTCCAGGTCACCTATAAGTCTTTGCTAGGTAAAGCTACGCCTTATCTCAGCTCACTGATCATATACCAGCAGGTATATCTCACTGGTCACCCCCAAAGCCAACACCTCATTTGGCCACCTTTCCTTCCTACTACCACCACTACTACTACCACCACCACTACTACTTCCAGCACCACCACTACTACTACTACTTCCACCACCACCACTAATCACCACTACTACTACCACCACCACTACTACTACTACCACTACCACTACTTCCACTACCACTACCACTACTACTTCCACTACCACTACCACTACTTCCACCACCACTCCTACTACTACCACTACTACCTCTATCACTGCTACCACTACCACTACTACTACTACCACCACTACTTCCACCACCATCACTACTACTACTACTACTACTGCTACTACCACTACCACCACTACTACTACCACCACCACTACCACTACTACCACCACCACTACTACTTCCAGCACCACCACTACTACTACCACTACTACCACCACCACCACTACTACCACCACCACTACCACTACTACCACCACTACTACCACCACCACTACCACTACTACCACCACCACTACTACTTCCAGCACCACCACTACTACTACTACTTCCACCACCACCACTAATCACCGCTACTACTACCACCACCACTACTACTACTACCACTACCACTACTTCCACTACCACCACTACTACCACCACTACTACTACCACCACCACTACCACTACTACCACCACCACTACTACTTCCAGCACCACCACCACCACTACTACTACTTCCACCACTAATCACCGCTACTACTACCACCACCACCACTACCACTGCTACTGCTACTACTACGACAATTCATTAATGAATCCTACTATTGGTAATATTGTAAGGATCCATTGTCAGAATTATTCATTATTTGCATTATACATCAAACAGGCCGGCAATAATTTTATGATCGCCATGAACAAAAAGCCACTAATCAACTGAAACTGATGTGTAGTCTAGTTCTGTCTCAGATCCCAACCAGGCTGAGGGGTTACTCAGACCCTAACCAGGCTGAGGGGTTACTCAGACCCTAACCAGGCTGAGGGGTTACTCAGACCCTAACCAGGCTGAGGGGTTACTCAGACTCTAACCAGGATGAGGGGTTACTCAGACCCTAACCAGGCTGAAGGGTTACTCAAATCACAGAGACTGGATATAGGGCCAGTCTATAATTCATGGGATCTAACCTACTGGGGAACTGGATATAGGGCCAGTCTATAATACATGGGATCTAACCTACTGGGGAACTGGTTATAGGGCCAGTCTATAATGGATATAGGGCCAGTCTATAATACATGGGATCTAACCTACTGGGGAACTGGATATAGGTCATCCTTCCTACAGTCATTGGCATTAATACATCTTAATTTCGATTCTACCCATAAGTCTCTGTGCACTACTTTTGACCAGAGCTCTATGGGGTGCCATTTTGGGAATAAGCCACAATCTAGATACAGCTCTAATTCCCATGATGTATTACACCATTTAGATGTATTGATGCCAATGACTGTAGGAATATAATATATATAATATATATCCAGCTCCCCAGTAGGTTAGATCCCATCATCCAAAAGGATTCAATCATGATAAGGTCATCACATTAAACTCCACCCAGGTATCTTCTATCCCCCTGGGTTTTCTTGATTAATTACTGCCAATGATCTTTAATTCTCTGTCTCTCTTTCTAACCACAGTATTGTAGGACGTCCCAAATGGCAACATATTCCCTATATAGTGCACTACTTTTGACCAGGGCCCATAGAGTTCTGGTCAAAAGCAGTGCACTATATGGGTAATAGGGTAATGCCATTCGGGACGCTTGTAAGACTCCCCGTAGTGACGGTGCGTCCTTTAACTAATGAATTTATCTTTCTCCACAGACCATCACATTGTGGTCCGGATGTCAACGCTGTTTTCCCATTCATTCATAAGTAAGCAATCATAATTTTACAAGCGATTGTTTTACAAAACAATTCATAAGAAAAGCCCGTTTTAGGTCTCTAGCTGAAGATCGACAAACTCATATTCACATGGAAAACCGTAGTTTTAGAGGTAGGATACACGTACAAATGAATTGCCTATTCATTAGCTTAGGAAATCACAAAAACAACTTCATAACTCAATCTTTCTTTTTAGATGGTTTTTAATTGACCAAGCACAGGGGCCAATCAGCTGTAGAAACAACAACGTATGTCATATCAGACTATGATGTCAGTGAATATGAGAATGAAGTTGTCCGGCTGAGTTGGAGAACACTTATTTGAACTTAGCTAATTAAATCTAACATGACATATATAGTATTCCTAAAATAATGGGTTATTATCCTAGTCCACATCTGTTACAAAACAACACACGATAAAGATTATATCAGAATCCCCACACCAACCCCCCTCCCCAGATGTGCGTGTTGCCGGGATAAACTTTTGACTGCGCTATCCAAAACGGTCTGATAATCTAACAAAGCGTCTTACCTGAAGAAGCAGCGATCCCAAACCAAATCCGACAGAAACACGTCAAATCTCTCTTCATTTCCAATTCTCCAGTCCTGCGAAGGTTTAACCGATTCTTATTTTTACTACAAAACGTCGCGTGTTTGAGGTGTTGACTGCAAGAGCCGCAGAGAAAAAGGGGTCAAATAAAACTCGGTGAGGGATAACGGGACAAACTCAGGTGCGCGTAGTGTGGAAGTGGGAAGCGGTGACTCTGTCACTAGAACCGCACGAGGAGGATGTGCTGGGTGAAATGGAGAAAACTAAAATAAACCATTTCCTATTTCCCTGTTTAAAAAAAACCAAAGGATGAATCAAGTCCTGAATGGACCCACAATGGTTTCCTTTTCCCTCGCTCGTGACTGGCACGCACACATAGGACACACACACACGGGCACACGCACAACGCCACTCTCGTTCATAAAACAGGCTAAGCCTTCCAGTCACCGTGGAGGAATCCCACGAGAAATGTCCTTCCTGGAGTGAAGATGTAATCCCAACACTATATTATTACCACGTTAGACTGCTTCATTTAACTGGTATGTCACTGTTGCTTCTCTTGAAATTCAACACTACACACAGCCAAGTAATTTACCAATTCACAATTTTCAACTTTAACCTTAGACATACATAGGCGAGTTAATGACAGTTATATCCTTGACTCAGTCTCCTCCATTTATAAAGAATTGTAAAGAATTACACAATTTCCCAAATTCAACTTGTACTTTTTGACATTTAAAATCGTTAATGGGAGTTTTATCCTTTACTTGATTTAATCCCTGTTCAGGATCATATGACAACAATAACATTTTTGCAGAATTGAAAACTTGCTTTAATGGTTAACAATATACAATTAGATTCTGGTAAGGTCATGCCACAAACAAATATGTCTGTCAATATCAATTTCAGCCTCAGAGATCTTTAAGTCCCTTAGAGATGCTACAGGGCATCCGGAAAGTATTCAGACCCCTTCCCCTTTTCCACATTTTGTTACGTTACAGCCTTATTCTAAAATGGATACAATACTTTTTCCCCCTCATCAATCTACACACAATACACCATAATGACAAAGTGAAAACAGGGTATTAGACATTTTTGCAAATGTATTAAAAATTTAAAATAAAAAAATACATTTTCTACATAGTTATTCAGGCCCTTTCCTATGAGACTCGAAATTGAGCTCAGGTCCATCCTGTTTCCATTGATCATTCTTGACATATTTCTACAATTTGATTAGAGTCCATCTGTGGGAAATTAAATTGATTGGACATGATTTGTAAAGGCACACATCTGTCTATAGAAGGTCTCACAGTTGACAGTGCATGTCAGAGCAAAAACCAAGTCATGAGGTCGAAGGAATTGTCCGTAGAGCTCCGAGACAGGTTTGTGTCAAGGCACAGATCTGGAGAAGGGTACCAAAACATTTCTGCAGAATTGAAGGTCCCCAAGATCACAGTGGCATCCATCATTCTTAAATGGAAGAAGTTTGGAACCACCAAGACTCTTCCTAGAGCTGGCCATCCTGCCAAACTGAGCAATTGGGGGAGAAGGGCCTTGGGCAGGGAGGTGACCAAGAGCCAGATGGTCACTGACAGAGCTCCATAGTTCCTCTGTAGAGATGGGACAAACTTCCAGAAGGACAACCATCTCTACAGCACTCCACCAATCAGGCCTTTATGGTAGGGTGACCAGACAGAAGGCAGTCCTCAGTAAAAGGCACATGACAGCCCACTTGGAGTTTGTCAAAAGGCACCTAAAGGACTCCTGACCATGAGAAACAAGATTCTCTGGTCTGATGAAACGAAGATTGAATACTTTGGCCTGAAGGCCAAGCGTCACATATGGAGGAAACCTGACACCATCCCTATGGTGAAGCATGGTGGTGGCAGCATCATGCTGTGGGGATGTTTTTCAACGGCAGGGACTGGGAGACTAGTCAAGATTGAGAGAAAGATGAACGGAGAGAAAGATGAACGGAGCAAAGTACAGAGAGATCCTTGATGAAAACCTTCCCGAGAGTGCTCAGGACCTCAGACTGGGGCGAAGGTTCACCTTCCAAGAGGACAACGACCCTAAGCACCAAGCCAAGACAACACAGGAGTGGCTTCGGGACTAGTCTCTGAATGTCCTTGAGTGGCACAGCCAGAGCCCGGACCTGAACACGATCAAACATCTCTGGAGAGACCTGAAAATATCTGTGCAGCAACGCTCCCCATCCAACCTGACAGAGCTTGAGAGGTCCTGCAGAGAAGAATGTGAGAAACTCCCCAAATACAGGTGTGCCAAGCTTGTAGCGTCATACCCAAGAAGACTCAAAGCTGTAATCGCTGCCAAAGGTGCAACAACAAAGTACTGAGTAAAGGGTCTGAATACTTATGTAAGGGTGATAATTCAATTTTTTTATATATATATAAATTAGCAAAAAATTCTACAAACCAGTTTTTGCTTTGTCATTATGGGGTGTTGTGATGTCATTATGGGGTGTTGTGTGTAGATTGAGGGGGGAAACTAATTAATCCATTTTAGAATAAGGCTGTAACGTAACAAAATGTGGAATAAGGCAAAGGGGTCTGAATGCTTTCTGAATGCACTGTACATGTTTCTTCCATGCATGAGAACATGTTTCCACCCAATAACACAACTGACTGACACACAAACCAACTCTTACAGACGGACAAGGCTCCGCTGATAGCCCGGTGTAGCAGTGGTAAGGCGTTGGGACGGCTGTATGTAGGCCTTAACAGTTTGTGGGCACCGTTTGTCACCGTTAGAATACAATTTGTGTATTTGTTTAGTGTTGTGTTGTGGCTTTGCTGGCATCACCAAGTGTTTTGTTTCTGTTTGCCCCCACAAAGATTTAAAAATCGCCACTGGACTTATTAATGACCCAAGCCCAGCTCAGTTAATCCCTACCATTGTGTCACTGAGTTGTCATAATGCTTCAGTAAATGTTCATTACACCAGGGGTGTTGGTAGACACAATGTAAGTAACCTATTTCATGTCCCTCTAACAGCCCTAAAAGCCTCTGCTGATTATACAGCTATTGTCTGCAGTAATCATGTGCCAATAAACCAGTAATACTGTAAGCAACGTGGCGGTGTGCTCTAGTAGGAAATCCACTGTGTACAGCTCACCCTGCACTAATGTAACAGTATAACTTTCATCCGTCCCCTCGCCCCAACCCGGGCTCGAACCAGGGACCCTCTGCACACATAGACAACTGACACCCACGAAGCATCGTTACCCATCGCTCCACAAAAGCCGCGGCCCTTGCAGAGCAAGGGGAACAACTACTTCAAGGTCTCAGAGCGAGTGACGTCACCGATTGAAACGCTAACTAGCTAGCCTTTTCACATCGGTTACACTAACATAAATAACATTAGCATGTCTACTTCTGCTAAGCCTCCCCGTAAAGCAACGAAAACAAACAAGCATCCCAGAAAAAATGTACAAAATATCCACATTAACATATGGAGACTATGGATGGGTGTCTGAGCTGTAAATACAAATAAACTATAACCAGCCCCTATATCACTATAGACTAGACAATCACCTGCCCTATATCGCTATAGACTATCACCTGCCCTATATCGCTATAGACTATCACCAGCCCCTATATCACTATAGACTAGACAATCACCTGCCCTATATCGCTATAGACTATCACCAGCCCTATATCGCTATAGACTATCACCAGCCCCTATATCCCTATAGACTATCACCAGCCCCTATATCACTATAGACTATCACCAGCCCTACATCTAATGGGGATCCATAATAAACCCCAGGAAGAATAGCATCTGCCTACAAATACAAATGCACGCACACACACACACACACACACACACACACACACACACACACACACACACACACACACACACACACACACACACACACACACACACACACACACACACACACACACACACACACACACACACACACACACACACACACGCGGGTATAATCTCATAAGCATCATTAATTATCACTACGGATGGCATAGCACGTGGCATCAAGCTAATAAAACACAAATGACAGTTATCCCCCCCCCCCCCCCTCCTCCTCTTCAGGGACTTGTTGGGGTGTGAATGGGAAACATGTGCTAAGAGCCGGACCAGTTCTGTGTAACCAGAGCCCATATTAGTGCATTGAATAGGGAGCCATTTGGAACACAAGCCTGCTATCAGCTGTATATTATAGGAAGATACAGGACATCTGGCAGAGGCTAACAGCCTGCTATCAGCTGTATATTATAGGAAGATACAGGACATCTGGAAGTGGCAAACAGTCTGTAGTAACACACACACACAGAGGCCTGCTCACAGGGTAACACACACACACAGGCCTGCTCACGGGGTAACACACACACACAGGCCTGCTCACGGGGTAACACACACACACAGGCCTGCTCACGGGGTAACACACACACACAGGCCTGCTCACGGGGTAACACACACACAGGCCTGCTCACGGGGTAACACACACACACAGGCCTGCTCACGGGGTAACACACACACACAGGCCTGCTCACGGGGTAACACACACACACAGGCCTGCTCACGGGGTAACACACACAGGCCTGCTCAC